>NC_080390.1:30385089-30685089 GCF_028751815.1 Salvia miltiorrhiza
CCAACAGGCGTCGGCTTCCTTGTTGTTCCTGAGTTTCCGGCGACTAGAGTAAGATGGCCTACGCCTCTCACCGCGCCGCTGCTGTCCTTCCGATGCAGGCAAGACGACGAGAGTTCGCCGCCCGTCTTCTTTTCCCGTTCAGCAGTAGGTGGTTCGCTGCCCCTTGGGCAGCCGGCCCCTCCCTTACTAAAAGCTAAGTTCCACTCTTCTATTCTTCTCTAGTTCTAGTTGTTAAGGAGGGAGATTCTCAAGCTTGTTGCTATAGAGTGCAGTAAGGTGAAAAGCATGAGTTTTTCTATTGTTATTCATGTCATGTGAAATATGATTATGCCTCTGATATGAATGCGAACTGAAAGATTATTTGGGATTGTGAATTACCTCCAATGTTTGAACTGATTGCTTGTTGTTGGAGGTTGAACGTATTGTACAATAACTGAAATGAATTGAAACTGCCATTGCTTAACTAATGAAGGAGACTTTGGCAGTAGTGGTAGATTTAAGAATAAACTCACCTTGAAGTTGCTTTGTTTGATTGTTGAACTGATTGCTAAAGCTGAATAATTGTAACTGGGAAGATTACTGAAATGAACGATGGTTCTCGTTTAATGCAGGTAAACTTCTCAAAGAAAATGAAATGATTAGCTTTGTTGGCTGAATTTAAAAATCCATGGAGGTGGGTGTTGGCTGTAAAGTTTAAAGGAAAGTGAGATAGTGGTGGTGGTTGGCTGAGGGAGGAAAACGTGGTGGTGGGCAAAGGATTGTGGTGCACATTTTTTTTTTCTTTCTACTAGCTTTATTGACTTCTATCTCTCTTCTTTAATTGTTGTGCCAACTTGAGTGAGTGGCAGTAAGGTGGCCACGTAAATTCAACCTTGTAATATACTATACGATTTTCCCCAAGCTGGGAAGTAGACTGTATTCGTGAACTGTAATAAAATACTGGCTTCTATTCTCTATCATCTGTTATTGTATCTGTTTGATATCTGCTTCCTTGTTTCCAATATAAAAAAAAACTATAATATGACTTAAATTAAATCCGTAGATTTAATCTGCTTTGCTGTCGGAATAAATCCTCAACTTCTAGTAGCACTAATAAAATATAAATTCTTCTGTTTTTTTTTTATTAATAAATAACATGACTTTGCTAAGTCAGTTATAACTTGGAAATAATAATTATTGAATGCTTTAATAATATGAATTCAGGATCATAAGCTGAATTCATATCAGGATAATAACCGTTTTCATTCACTGATGAACAAAAATAAACACTCATTACTGGATTTAAAATATATAAAAGAGCGGGTCACTACAGGTTTATTGAATAACCGCCCCCTATATATATATATATATATATATATATATATATATGTGGTGTAGGCATATGTTAGTTTTATTTAATGTTTCATATACTATAATTTGTTCATAACCTTAGAAAAATAACTATAATTGAATTTACTTAATATTTCTTGCAGATCTAAAATTGTAGAAATATCTTTATGGGAAGATATGGCGAAAAATGAAGGAAATGACCTTGAACAAATAATTGCACAGAAGCCAACTGTTGTGATTTCCTATGTTGTAGCAAAAAGGAAATTTGGTAACAAACATATTATATATATTTTCTTAAAATAATACTTACTTTTTTTTGTAAAATACTACATACTTAATAATATATTTTTTATATATATTATTTAGGTGGTATACTCTTGCAAAATACGATGAGATCCGTCTTGCAAATTACACCAACATGCAAAGAGATTCAGCCGATGCAATCGTACGTATCAAAAAAACAAATAAATTATATATTTAAAACAAAAATTCTAACATATCATTTAGTATTATACACACGTGTTCTGATGTTGATGATGATGCATTAGCTAGCAATTGCTAAATTAGCTATGGCACAAAAAATAAAATAAGCAAAGGAAGTCACTCTTAAACATCTCAGAATCAACATTTATTAGTAGAGGTACGATATTTAAATAAATTAATAATGCATTTCAAAAGTATATAATCAACTATTTCTATAATATATTATTTTTTGTCATATATTAGGTGTTTCGTATTGCTTTACGGGAATTATTGACAAAGTTGAAAATAAAGCAACAATATGGTATGATTCTTGTAAAAATTGATGAGAGTGCAATATGCAAAAAATGCAATGAAGAAGTTCTTGAGACGTCGCCCAGGTAATGATCAAATTTAAAACTACTACCAATTGAAAATTAGTTAATGACACAATAAAAAAATATAATAATTTTTATCATTTTATATAATTCTAGATACAGAATCACAATAAATGTTATAGAAGGCGACTGCAATGCACGTGTTACACTATTCGATCGAGCGACAGAGGTATATGTAGGATGCTCTGTGGATGAATATCTTTCTTCAATCAAAGAGGTAAATTAAGATTTCTTACTTAAACACTTACAATAATTTAAATTGTTAATATTACAAAATTCGATATTACGTAATTATAACAATTATATATTTTCACAGGGTGAAACAGACTCCACATACTATAGAGGATTAAGCACACAAACGTACACAGAAATGCACTTCATGACGATGCTCAAGTCTATAAAATTCGATCAACGAGGAAATCTCAATATCATAGCAAATGCAATCCAAAATACGCAACCAATGGAAAGCATCGATGTTGGAGATATTGAAGAAGAGCCGACTCAAGTGGAGGAAAAGAAACATATTCACCCGAGAAATCAAAAAAGAAAATCCCATCTAGAAAGAAAAAATCTACAATGAAGTTGCAGCCCACAGAATCGCAAAAGAAAAAAAAGAAGGGTAACCAATAAAAAGTTTGATGACTACATTGACATTACAAGTGACGACGATCTGCCGCTGAACAACATTCTGTTGCAAACCAAAAATAAGAACAAAAGATCCTCAATCGTCAAAATCAAACAAGAAAAGATTTAAAATTCGTCTTGCAACGTACTTAGATAATTTAGGATGTTTTTCATAGATTTTTTTGCATTTTTATTAAGAGGTATATTATGAATATTACTTTATTACATTTAAATTTATTCATTAATAGTTGCATTGGTTCCTTTTTTAAATTACAATTATAGTCAAATGAATTAATACAAATATTCAAAGCTATATAAAACTATCTATGAATTTTATTTACATAGTAAAAATCACACGTGTTCAACGTGCATCGCACGTTCTTCCTGCTAGTATTATAATGGCAATGTATACGACAGGTTTTGGGTACCTTCTCTAAAGGTTTCCCTCGCCACCCCCCGCCCCTCCCTATCTCACTTGAGATTGGGCGTTTAGTGGCTTTTGTCTCCCCCTTGGGTATGCCCGAGGTTTTAGTGTACACACACATTTTTTTCGTTATTTATTTACTTAGTATTTTCATCAAAAAAAAAAAAGAGTTGTGTTCTAGCTCAAGAACTTGTATATGTGGCAACGAACCAATCGCTGCCAGATCTTCTCGAGCGAGGCTGCAGTTTCACAAGCACAACTTGTTTAGGCAAGTGGGGAATGCAATCCTCTTGCTCAGCAAATCCACTGGAAATCTTCATAACATGAAGTGTTTGCAAGTTTCTCAAGTTGCACATGACGTGCCTGAGTTGTGACATCTCCCAAACGTTTGCAGATTCCAAACAAGTTGTAGAGCTTCCATCTCTTTGTACACTTTCTCTCTCACAAGATCCATATCTACAATTACCTTCTGCAGATCGAGACGGTTTTAGATGGGGACAAAATTTGTATGTTTTCATAATTCCCAAACAGGAGGCAGTTAAAAACAATTAATGTTTCATCATCATGCGTATATATTACACAAAACACAGATATATAGAGCTCAGCAGTAACATCTCTTTCTCGATTCAGTTCCAAAATGGCAAATGTGTGTGTTATAGGTGAGAGAGAGAGAGAGAGAGTGAAGGAGAGACATTAATGTAGTAAAACATGAGACAATCTAGACCATCAATTTGCAGATTTATTGAAGTAACATCACAACTACACAATTGAAGCATTTTAAATCATCATAACATAAAGATTAAATCAACAAAATAAGCAATTGTACTTTCCCCTTAATCTCTATTGAAATAATTCTTGACCTTCAAACACAACATAAATCCTAACTAGAATAGAAGTCCTTTGGTACGAGTTTTTTAACCTTATTAAACAAAATGCTATCATTACCTTCCCTTTTCACAAGTTCAATCAACAACGAATATGTAGTTTTGTCAAGTGTGAATCCCCTTGAATCCATCTCTTCCAAAAGTGGCATTGAATCATGCTTCTTGTTCATTTTGAGAAGACCTTGAATAAAAACATTATATGTCACACTATTAGGCAAGCAACCGTTGTTTACCATTTGCGTCATCAAATCCTTAGCCTCCTCTATCTGCCCTTCCTCACAAAGTGCACCGATAAGAATTGTATAAGTTATGACATTAGGCTGTAAACCTTTGGATGGAAGCTCATGGAACAGATCATTTGCTTGTCTGACTTTATTGTCATTGCACAGTCCCTCAATGAGGATACTATATGTTATTATGTTTGGAACGATGCCTTTATCTTCCATGGTATGCAACACGGAAAATGCTTCAGTGATACGATGAGCACTGCACAGACCATCCAACAAGATACTGTAAGTCTTCAAATCAGGAGACAATCCTAGAGCTTGCATCTCTTTGAACAAATTCAACCCGTCCTCGCATCTGCCTTCACGAAATAGCACCTCTAGCATTATTCCATAACATACAACATCGCGCTTTAACCTTTTAGCGGGAATTATGGTAAAAAGACGTAAAGCTTCATCGACTTGCCCCATTTTGCAATACCCGTTCATCAAGATATTGTAGCTTATGATATCAGGCTGGATTCCGGAATTCACTGCCAATTGCAAAATGCATTCGGCTTCATCCATTTTCCCTTGCAAACAATATCCATTCATCAAGCTATTGTAGCTTATGATATCGGGCTTGACTCCAGAGTTCACCGCCAATTGGAAAATGCGTTCGGCTTCATCCACTTTTTCTTGCAAACAGTACCCATTAATCAATGCATTGTATGTGATAATGTTGGGTTGAACATCAATCTCCTTCATAGATGCCAACATATGCTCAGCCTCTTCCACCTTTCCATCTCTGCACCAAGCATCCACAAAGATATTACACGTCACCACATCTAGGCAGACCAGATCAGCTATCATCTTCTTTAACATGTCTTCGGCCTCATCCATTCTTCTCATCTTGCATAAACCCTCAATTATTGAATTATATGTCACAACATCGGGTGAAATCCCGTTATCACCCAAAGTGGAGAAGAGTTGGAGAGCTTCGTCCACCTTTCCTTCCTTGCATAGACCATCAATGACTATGTTGTAAGCATAGACATCGGGTTTGCAGCTCCCTTTTCCTTTTTCCAATGAGCAGAGCAAATCAATCGCCTGTAGAATATCTCCAGCTTTGCATAACCCATTAATTATAGTATTATACGTATATTCATCGGGCTCGCACAGTTGGTAGGCCGACAGCTTCCCCAACAATTTAGCTGCCTCTGGGATCCTTCCAACAAACAGAAGGCCTTTGATGAGAGTGTTAAATGTTACAACATCAGGCTCGTACCCACGCTTGAAAAAACTGCCTAAGATCGCAAACCCAAAATCAGGCTTTTTCAGTCGGCAATAGCAATCAATTGCAATATTCAACGTGTAGTGATTTACAGGAGCTTCCCTTTGAAGCATTTTGTCGAACAGATGAAGTGCAGCAGAGTATTGTTTCAGCTTGATCACAACGCTCAGCAATTTCGAGAAAAGCTTAACAGAAGGAAGCGGCTCCGTTCTCATCATATCCCGAAATAGAGCGACGGAATCGTTGGGCTCACGTATAGATTCAAAATCGAATCTGGGATAGGAGGAGAAGTGCCTCATTTGGCAGCTGGCATTATCAAAATGAAAACTGGGTACAAGAAATGATTGATAATGTGGAGAAGCGATGGCAAAAGTGGAGAATTTAGATGAAGAATTCGACAAAATTCTACCCAGAAACATGGCGGCGTGGTTCGACCTGATTGTTGGGATAATTTTGTAGAATTTCAGATGTGAAAGCTGAAGAAGGAAAGACAGGGTTTTGGTGAAGAAAGGCGAAGTAGAACTTGTTATTCCGATTAATACTGAGCCGTTGATGTTGCTGATCGAATCTCGGCCGTTCGAAGAGTAATCGCGTTTGAGAAGTCGGTGGTGTGGAAACGCGTTCAAAGAGTAATCACGTTCTATTTTATAGTAGTAAGTTGTATTATCCGTCTATATTTGGGCTACACAAAATTGACTTGGCTAATCTGAACACATTATAGTATTTAATTAGGGTAAACTGATCACAATTCACAAGTGCTAAATTGCAATCTTCTGTAGCTAAAAGCACGATAGTAAGTGCTAAGATATTAATTGATGTTTTTAAATATATGCACTTAATCTACATTATGTTATTTTGGACTATACACACACGTACTCTATAGATGTGTTTACTTTGATGAAAATAGAGAAAAAAAAATATATTTTAATCCATTTTCCATCATTTTCATATGTTTATTATGATAAAAAAAAGGGGGTTAATTGCCGGTAAATCCCTGACAAATTTTCGTTTTCTTGGTTTTTAACACGACAAATTAAATTAGAATTAAAATACATGATCGGAGAAATTAATTTGATTTTTCCAGGGGTTTGAAACATATCGTTCAACAAATCATTTCGAACGTATACGAATTGTTTGTCGTATGTCTTAGGATAATACTCTCGAGTATCATATTTTACAGATAACGGAGATTGCTATCCAAAATCAACAATTTTAATACAAGTGTTAAAATACCTTGAAACGTTAATTTCTAAAAGGCTTCATTCGTACAAGAGATAATAACTTAATATGAATTCCTCAAAAAGCCAAACCAATTAAGTATTTTTATTATATTTCATTATGGTCACTTTCCTTAGAACATCATTCACTATAATCCTACCTCGTAATGGTGTCACAAGTGTGTCACATTACGAATAATTCCCTTTTCAATTATTTCATATATTTTTTTCACTGTAACACTATCTTATGTATTTAACTATTCATAAACCTCATTATCATAATTACTAGCTACTTTTACCACTATATATATAATGTATTTTAATTTTTAAATTATATTTTACTTCAATAAAATTATTTTAATAATGAATAAATTAATTTTTTAAAATAATTAAATTAAGTAATCCACAATTAACAAAATAAAGGCAAAACAAATCAAACAAAAAAAAGAATAAGATACGAAAAAAAAACAATGAAAAGGCATACAGTCAAAATTATCAAAAAACTGAAAGAATTAAATGCAAAAAACTCCAAAACCTACAAAATGAAGGCAAAAAGTTTTCCTCAATTTTCTTTATGTGTGTACCCAAAAAGTTTGCCTCAATTTACTTATTTTCTGTTTTTATAAATGATCAAACCATCAATGTTACAATTACAATATTTATTAAAACATGTGTTGTTCGGCTTAGGTCAAAATTTTGAGGGACGAAAGGAGTAATAAGAAATGAAAGAAAAAAGCAACAAAAAAAGTAAACAATCAATTTTTTCCAAAAAAAGAATTAAATGCAAAATACAGGTTGAAAAACGCATCAGACAAAGCCCAGGCGCACAAGGTGCACACGCTCCAGCTGCGCGCTCTGGGCGCGCATCTCATTGCACTCGCGCGTCAATCTCTTGCTTATGTGGGTCCCGCATCGCAGGTCTACCTAGGTTGAAATTTTGCTACCTTATTTTTAGGCCATCTCCAACCATTATACCAAACCCAAACCTATTTTACAGTATATGTCACATCCAACATAATTCTTCTCCAACCATTTACACCAAACTCAAACCCAAAAGAATATTCTTTAAATATTCTCTTTCCACTTACTTTAATTTTATACTTCTTCAATCATACCTATGTATTTCTTTTAAATTATACATTTGCCCCAATTTTTTAATTAATAATTTCATATTAAAATAAATATTATACGGAAATTAATTTTATTATTATTATTATTAAATAAGCAAAAAAAAAACTAAACTTTAAAATAAAATTCATTAAATATTACATAACTTGAAAAATAAAATACAACAAATAAACCTACATCCACATAAAATTCAAGACACAGAATTAGTATATTCTTCCCACAAAAGCTCAATTAACTCATTCCAAAGGTCGAAGTGAGCATCTCTATTCCTTATGGCTCTATAGCGAGATAAAAATTTCAAGATGGTACTCAAAGCTCAAGACAACATGCACGTGGAAATCCTTATTCCGAATCTGAAACTCGAACTCCTAATTCGCTAGACTCATCAGGTTTGTCTCCGTTTTCTATTAACTTAGATGGTGATAATGAAAATAGCGTTGGTGGTAGTTCTTCATCATCAAGACCCATCAGAGAAAAGAAAGCCTAGAGGAAGAAAAGCAATCCGAAGATACGACATCTTTAATTGCCGCAATTGTCACGACCGGTCCTAATTAAGGATAATTAAGCCGGGAAAACCGTGACTAATGGAGGGATATTAGAAGCGGGGTAGAAAGGGGATAATTAAACAAAGAAGAATCACATTTCATAATTTAACAAAAGAAATATTTATAATATAACAGAAGTTTAGTCGTATAGACTCAAATAACTAATAAGTTCAGATATCTCTGACTTAGCCAAATAAACATAAAACTTCTGAGTACGCAGCGGAATATGATTCTGATTACATGTATGAAGACATGTAACCCTAGAGTTCATTAATACATAATAAGACAAAAGAATCCCGCTCGTCACTTCATCACCATCTGCAGCTGCTCAACCTGCACATTTAGAAATATATGCAGGGCTTGAGTACAAAAGTACTCAGTGGGCACGTATGCCTAAGTATAAAATACATGCTTCAAAAACTGTAAATTGTCATGCCATCATAACAGTACAGCAAGGGAGTTTTTCACTAAAAAGGCCCAAGCTTACTAAATTCATTTGTGATTCTTAAAGTTCGACTGCAGTCTAAGTTCTCTTGTAATCTATCATATCTGGAACTTTGTGCCGGAGAGGTGGCCACCTCTCCGGTCACTTGACCGGCCAACCCGCTAGATGACTCACGGTCACTGGTGTACACTAGCCCTGGCAGGATAGCTATCAACTGCTCAAGACCCGAATTCGATTACATGATAAAAGCCACATCAGATAGATATCATACTGAAATTGAAACATTTTATGGCAAGACAATATTTGAAATAACTTCAATTAATTTGGTCATGAAATAACTTGCTTGAACGTAACATTTAAACTCATTTGATATATATGAAAGTAATGCCCACCTGTTAGAAACTTTTTGTGGTACAGTAGCTACTTGACTGATTATTAATCTCGTGCTGTACCTTTATTACGAGAATATAAATAAGATACTGCTCAAGTAAAATCCTCAAATAATGAGAATACAGAATTAACTATGCATGATCTATATGCATGAATTATTATTCTGAGATAATAATCTGGAAGATTCTATTATAAATCCAAGCTATCGGATAAAACTAAGTCTCGTCTCATGAAACCGGATAATTAACTAAAATTAATCTATTCTCTTCAGGATGTTATACTCCACTGATTAAATAATCTTACTCGAGGTAATCGATAGAAAAGAAATAAATAAAAACTTCGACTTATTCGCTTTATAACCTCATAATTAATCGGGCTTAATAAATAGGAATAAGTAATGTTATAAGATTAAATAATTAAAAGGATCAACATAAGACAGCCCAATAATTAATTAAATAGAAGTGGGCTTGAATAATTAACATGAGAGGCCCAATTGAAATGAAGTAATAGAGGCCCATCTGAATAAAGTAAATTAGGCCCAACTGAAGTAAAATAATTGGTTAGTTGGGCTCAAATAAATAAATCAATCAAGGTCCAGCTCATATAATACAACAGCCCAATTAAAATACAATGTAGTACGGCTTTAATTAAATAAACCATAATAGCTTGCTTTAAAGTCTGAAGTTCAAAACAAAAATAAATAAACTGGGCGGCTCATTTACTGAATACGAATCGGCTCACCCACTGATAAATAATTGGGCTCCATCAAAAATTGATACTGCTAGGCTTAGCTCAAAGGAGTAACTTCAGCTCAAGCTTTAAAAGAATTAAAGCCCAACTTAAAAAGTCTTCGACCCAAAACAATTAAAATAGGGGTCCAAATAATAATTGAGGTTTGGAATAATAGCCCATCATAAAATATGCATAAGCCCAACTCCTTAAATAAATCAAGCCCAATAGAATTAATGAGAAGGGCCAATTAAATTAAAGACTGGCCCAGTTCGAATTTAAATGAAAGCTCAATCAATTAAATTGGAAGCTCAATTCCTTTAGAATAAAACAAACCCAAGCTCAAATAATTCAGCCCAAATAATATAGAATCAAGCTCCAAAATAATTAAAAACGAAGGCCCAATTGTAGAATAAAATAAATTAGTCCCAACTTAAATTAAAATCAGAGGCCCATACAGTAATTAAAACCGGCCCAATTTATTAATTATAAGGAAAGCCCAAAACAAATTAAACAAGCCCAAGTTTTAAAAAAAACAAGCCCAAAATTCGGCCCACATAAAATGGCCCAAATCCTTCCTTATCTCTCCCACTCGGTCTCTCTCTCTCTCTCAAACTATCGGTCATCTCTCTTTTCTCTCTCAATTGGAGCCGATACTCTCCCTCGCCGCACAAGACTTCTCCCTCTCTCTCGCCCGTCCTTTCTCTTCGCGAGCTTCGCTGCGAATTGCTCCGGCGACTGCAGCAGCTAAGCTGCCGCCAACCGAGACTTCGATCGAAGCAGCCGCCAAACTGCCAAGGTCGCCGTTTGAAACTCTTTTCCGTCTCCGAGGTCCACCGCCGCCGCCGCGGAACCGGCGACTCAGTCGGCGCCGGTTACACCTGCTTCTCTTTCTCCCCGTCTCTAACGTGAAGGGGATCGAAAGCTCTAAATATCCCCTGAAGTTTCAGACCGGTTTTCTCCCTCAAATCCGATCTGTCTTCCTTCTCCGGTTACACCGCTGCCGCCTGCTCCGAGCGGCGTCGACTGTCGACGCGTCAAAGCCCCGGCGCCGTCCTCTCTTTCGGCCCTCCGGCTCAACTCCGGCAAAGCAGCCCGTCGTCGCTGCAACTGGAAGGTCGGGAGATTCGCCGTGTCGCTGCTTCGATCCGCCACCGCCTTGAGCTATCGCCGTTGTCTGGAGCTGCTGCTGTTTCACCGGAGTCGCGGCTTGCTGGAGGAGCGCCGCCGCCTGCCGCTGCTGTTGGCCAGCCTTCTTCCTATCTCTCCCTCTCGATCCGGCCTCAGCCGAAGCGGGTGCCGCCGCCGCTGCCGTCTGTGGAAGACCGGCGAGCGCCTCCTCTTCCCTCCGCCGACCAGCTTCTCGTCCAGCCGCCATCCACCCACTGCTATCTCTGGATCGACAGCAGTAGGAGCACCAGGCCACCGTCGTCGTTGATTCCCCGAGCCGTCGCCTGATCATCGCTTCTTGGCTCGATCGAACAGGCTGCGTCCTTGTTCCCTAAAGCTAAGTCCTACTTCCTTATTTCCTAGTTTCTAGTTGTTAAGGGCAGAATACTCATGGTTTGTTGTTCTAGAGCGTAAAGTAACAATGAGTGAATCATAACATAGTTGAAATGCCATAGCTTGAACATGTTGACATGAATGCTTGATTGGATTGAAATAACTGAGGTCGCATAAATACCTTGAGTATCTAGCTTGTTGGTTGGCTGTTGTGGTATTGATGATTGAGATGGGGAATAACTGAAATACATGAAGGTGTTATTGCTTTAAAATGCAGGTGGAGGTTATGGCAGGAGGTGGAAACGTTCAAGCCGAAGCTTACCTTGAGGATTTGGCGGAAGTTGGGCAGCTCTTTCTCTCCTGTTATGAAGTCTCAAATGAACTGAAGCTTGTTCAAGTATGGCAGCAGGGAAGTCGACGCTGCTGTGAGTGGATTAAATGGGAGGATTCTGAAATAAATGATAT
The DNA here is from genome assembly GCF_028751815.1 of Salvia miltiorrhiza. Taxonomy (NCBI): domain Eukaryota; kingdom Viridiplantae; phylum Streptophyta; class Magnoliopsida; order Lamiales; family Lamiaceae; genus Salvia; species Salvia miltiorrhiza. The sequence goes on from NC_080390.1 coordinate 30,397,127, forward strand.
AAATCATACTTGTTTCTTTCAATAATTGCAGGTTGCAATGGAAGAAGATGATGGATAAATGCCAAGGTTTACCTTAGAGCTTTGGTAGGAACATGGGGGCTGTTCTTCGATTCTCATTTCAGTGAAATGAGTTGAGAGTAAGGAACTGCATTTGTTGGCTGGCTGATACTAGAGAAAATGATGTTGCACACTTGAGTGATGAGTGGTGGGAAAAATGATGAGTGATGGGGGAAAGTGGTTGGGAAAGAGTGAATGGTTGGGGTGAAAAATGAGTGGTCAAAGATTGATGGAAATAAAAAGAAAAATAATAGAGAAGAATTAATGTTGTATTTTCTATGTCTCGGTGATTCCGTAACTGAAATAAAATACTGGCTTCGATTCTGCTTGATACTGTATTTACATAAATCTCGATTTCGACATGTGATATCTCGCTAAAATCAATAAGTTTTAAAATGAATCAAAATTAAATCCGTAGATTTAATTCGTTCCTTGTTCTAATATATAAATTAAATCCGCAGATTTAATTAACTCACGAGTCTGAAATAATCCACAACTTGAGTAAGAATAAAATCTAATTCCATCTCGCTTAAATAAATAACGTGACTTTGCTAAGTCAGTTATAACTCTGAAATAATATCATTGACTGCTTTAACAATATAAATTCAGGATCATAAGCTGAATTCATATTAGAATAATATCCGTTTTCATTCACTGATGAACAAAAATACACACTCATTACTGGATTTAATATTTATAAAAGAGCGGGTCACTACATACTACCCCTCTTAACAAAAATTTCGTCCCGAAATTTGCATATTTCTTCTAAAACAGTTCGGGATATTTCTCCTTCATTTTGTCTTCAAGCTCCCACGTGGCTTCTTCTTGTCCGTGGTGTCTCCATAAGACTTTCACTGATGTGATTGCCTTATTCCTGAGTTGTTGTACTTTTCGATCTAGAATGGCCTCTGGTCTCTCTTCATAACTCAAGTCTGGGCAAAGGATCATCTCTTCTTGGTGGATTATGTGCTTTGGATCGAAAACGTATTTTCTGAGTTGTGATACGTGGAAAACATTGTGAACGTTTCCAAAACTTGGCGGTAATGCCAACCTATAGGCTACTGGGCCTATTCTTTCCAAAATCTCATAAGGTCCTACGAATCGGGGCCTAAGTTTTCCCTTGACACCAAACCTAGTTATCCCCTTGGTAGGAGATACCTTTAGGAAGACCTTGTCTCCTATTTCAAAACATAACTCAGTTCGACGTGCATCAGCGTAAGATTTCTGTCTATCTTGTGCCTCTTTTATTCGCCCTCTGATCTGGCGGACTATCTCAACCATCTCATTTACCATGTCTGGTCCTAAAACTTTTCTCTCACCCACTTCATCCCAATAAAGCGGTGATCTACATTTTCTTCCATATAATGCCTCATATGGTGCCATATCGATAGTTGCCTGGTAACTGTTATTATAGGCAAATTCAATCAACGGCAGCACTACTTCCCAACTTCCACCTCTATCTAACACCACTGTTCTCAACATATCTTCGAGGGTCTGAATTGTCCTTTCAGACTGCCCATCTGTCTGCGGGTGGAAGGCGGTGCTGAAATTTAACCTCGTGCCTAACTCCTTCTGTAAGCTCATCCAAAATCTAGAAGTAAATTTTGAGTCTCGGTCTGAAGTGATCGATACTGGTACACCGTGTAAGCGTACAATCTCTCGAACATACAACTGAGCTAGCTTGTCTGACCCATGTGTGATCGGTATTGGTATAAAATGAGCACATTTTGTGAGTCGATCCACTATTACCCAAATGGCAGTGTTTCCTCTCTTTGTTTTGGGCAAACTGGTCACAAAATCCATTGCGATGTGCTCCCACTTCCATTCTGGAATTTCCAACGGTTGTAGTTTTCCATATGGCCTTTGATGTAAGGCCTTCACCTGTTGGCATGCTAGGCATTTCTCCACAAATGACGCTATGTCTCTCTTCATTCCTTCCCACCAAAAGTGTTTCTTTAGGTCCTGATACATCTTAGTACTGCCTGGGTGGGCAGTATAAGGGGTATCGTGAGCCTCACTCATGATTTTATCCTTAAGCTCATCATCGTGGGGGATGCATATTCTTCCTTCAAGGAGGATAACATTATCTGATGCTTCTTGATAATTCTTGACGCCTCCTTTCCTTACTGCTTCCCGTAGTTTTTCCATCTTCCCGTCTTTTCTTTGTGCTTCTACGATCATCTTCCTCAAGTTAGGTACTGTTGCCACAACGCTTGCTATCGTCCCTGGTGGTTTAACCACTTCTATGCTCATTTTGCTAAATTCCCTTATGAGCACCGTCTCTCGAGTGATGAGAGCTCCCAATTTAGATTGGGTCTTACGACTCAATGCATCAGCCACTACGTTGGCCTTGCCTGGGTGGTAGTTAATACCGCAGTCATAGTCTTTCACTAGTTCGAGCCATCTCCTTTGTCTCATGTTGAGGTCCTTTTGCTCGAAAAAGTATTTCAGGCTTTTATGATCTGTGAATATTTCACACCTAACTCCATATAGGTGGTGCCTCCAAATCTTCAGCGCATGCACCACTGCAGCTAACTCCAGATCATGAGTCGGGTAATTCAGTTCATGTGGCCTAAGCTGTCGTGACGCATATGCTATCACTCTTCCTTCTTGCATCAGCACGCAACCAAGTCCATTTTTGGACGCGTCTGTGTAGATCATGTATTCCTTATCAGCTGTTGGGACGGCTAACACTGGTGCCGTAGTTAACTTCTCCTTAAGTTCTTGGAAGCTCTTCTCGCACTCCTCTGTCCAAGAAAATTTTATTCCCTTCCTGAGTAGTTGCGTCATTGGCCTTGCAATTTTGGAAAATCCTTCCATAAACCTCCTATAGTAACCTGCCAATCCTAAGAAACTTCTTATCTCATTAGGGTTAGTAGGCGATTTCCATTCGCGCACTGCTTGCACTTTTTCAGGGTCCACTTTAATCCCTTCTGATGATACAATATGTCCTAAAAACGTGACTTCGCTGAGCCAAAACTCACACTTGCTGAATTTGGCATAAAGGCGCTCTGTCCTCAACGTTTCTAGAACAATTCTCAGATGTTCCTCATGGTCTTTATCGTTCTTCGAGTAGATCAAGATGTCATCTATGAATACCAAGACAAATTTGTCTAAATACGGATGGAACACTCGATTCATGAGGTCCATGAACACGGCTGGCGCATTAGTTAGCCCGAATGGCACAACTACAAATTCGTAGTGGCCATACCTAGTTCGAAATGCCGTCTTAGGTACGTCTTCTGGTCGAATTTTCAGCTGGTGATAACCAGACCGCAAATCAATCTTCGAGAACACGCTTGCTCCTTTGAGCTGGTCGAAGAGGTCATCTATCCTTGGTAAAGGATATTTGTTCTTCAGTGTCACTTTGTTCAGTTCCCTATAGTCTATGCACATTCTCAATGTGCCATCCTTTTTCTTCACAAAAAGTACAGGTGCACCCCAAGGTGATACACTTGGCCTAATGAATCCAAGTTCCAAAAGTTCTTGCAGTTGTATCTTGAGTTCTTCCAACTCTTTAGGAGCCATCCGGTATGGTGCCTTCGAAATGGGAGCTGCCCCGGGCTCCAAATCAATGGTAAACTCAATTGGTCTGTCCAGTGGTGGCCCTGGCAGAATCTCTGGAAATACATCTGAAAAGTCCCGTACAATTGCTACATCTTCTATACTCTTTTCAGTACCCAGTTCTCCGTGCAAGTATACGATGTAAGCTGGGTATCCCTTCTTCATCATTTTCGTTGCTTGTAGGGCGGAGATGATCATCTTTCTTCTTCCCATACTAATTCCGTGGAAATGTGACGGCTCCCTTCCTGGGGGTCGAAACAATATCTGTCTTTCGTTACAAAGGATGGTGGCATAGTTCTCGGCTAGCCAGTCCATTCCTAGGATTATGTCCACATCTCCCATCGGTATAACATAGGAGTTGTTCACTACAATCTTGTGTGACCCTATGTTCAGTTCTAGGTTCAAGCACACATGATCTACAGTCGTCATTCCTCCTATAGGTGATGATATACTCAACTCCTGGTCAGCTCTTTCCATTTTAAGTTTTAATGTATCAATACATGTACTTGAAATGAAAGTATGCGATGCGCCCGTATCAAATAGAAGTACAACAGGAGTATTGAGTAGCATGCCCATACCTGCCAGGTTTCCCTGGTTGTTCTCGGGCTGCTTCTGCCTCATAGCATAGGCTCTAGCATGACGAGGCTTTTCATGTTGTTTCTGTTGTCGCTGCTGTTGTTGGTGGGCCTGTTGCTGATACGGTTGTTGAGGTTGTGGTTGGTACTGTAGCTGTTGGTGCTGCTGTGGCTGCTGATACTGTGGTTGCTGCCTTGGGTATGGTTGGGGTAAAGCTTGGATTGCTCGCAGATGCGGAGCCTGGATAGGTGGGTTCGGCCTTGAACTCGTTCCATGTTGCTTATTCGGGCACCGGTTTGCATAGTGCCCCTTCTGGTTACAGATATAGCAACTATCACTGCCGGCCTTACAGATTCCCACATGATTTTTGTTACATTTGGGGCAATGTGGGGCCCTTGTTGGTTATTTCCCATCTGTTTCGGTGCACTCTGGCCTCCATAGCCCTGTGACTGGAAAACCCGTCCCTGCCATGGCCTCTTCTCACCTTGGTTCGGGTTACTGTTGTCCCATCTCCTCTTTCCTCTAAAATTTTGATTATGATTCTGATCATGTGAAGGTGCTGGCGTAGGTACAGTTGCAGGTCTTTCTCCTGGCATGGCTGCTTCAATGTCTAATGCTCGGCTGAGCGACTCAGTGTAAGACAATCCTCCATGGCTTGCCAAGGCCATCCTAATCTCGTGCCTCAGACCGGCACAAAACTTTTCGGCCATCTTCTCATCTGTGTCCACTTGTTCCGGCGCATATCTAGACATATCGCAGAACATCCTGTCATATTGAGTTACCGACATCTTCCCTTGCTTTAGATTGTAAAATTCAGCTTCCTTCTTCTTGCGGTAGCTCTTGGGTATATACTTGTCATATATACCAGCTTTGAATTGTTCCCAGGTCAGGTTTTCTAACTGCTCTGCCGTCATCGTTTTCATCCGTGCTTCCCACCAGAAATCAGCTGACCCAGTCAACTGAAAGGACATACAAGTCAGACGTTCTTGGTCGGTGCAACGCAGGAAGTTGAAAATGCGTTCAATAGCGCGAACCCAAGTTTCAGCTTCTGCCGGGTCTCCTGTCCCGTTGAAAGTAGGTGGGTTCTGTCGCAAAAATAATTCTTCAATCCGTCGTTCTGGCTGAACAGGTGGTTGAACTATTTCGGGTTCTGGTTCTGGCACTGTTTCTGGGTCTCTTCTTTCATTTCGGGGAATCCTGCCCCCTCCTCTTGGTCGTCCTCGTTTTGGCGGCATTCTATTAGGTCAAAACATAAGTTGTCAACGCATTAAAATGTAATAAGGACATACTATCATTTCTATAGTTACTCTTTAACTCATCGAGTTCTGCTCCTGTTAAAACTTAAGCGAACATATAAATAAAACATAGCGGAATGACTTGCCACGAAAGACCAATAAGGTCACCATATATAACATAGGGAAAATTGCCTCAATGAGGACTTTACATCATCATAAAAATCTAGGTTCAAAGATCTATGTAAGTACCACACATGATGAACTGGCTATCCAGCGAAGCCATTACAAAAAGTACTCAATCACAGAACGCCCCAAGGTTTCGCGTATCCGTACTAATACTAGTCAAAAGACTATGCCGGCATATGGCATACAAAAAGCATTAAAATTATCTATGTTTCTGGAATATTTAAATAACATCATACTAGACATATATATAAACCGGTCTAAGAAGATAGGGTACAAGATCCCTGGGTCGGGGCATGGCTGTCTTCCTCTGGATCCTCTTCCGGATCTTCCTCTGGATCCTCTTCCGGATCTTCCTCTGGATCCTCATCTGTTTCTCCGCCCGATGGGTGCGACTCACCCCCTCCTTCACCTGCTGCCTGGCCAATGATGGCTGAGCGAATCATCTTCAAGGTGACTCGAAGAGTTGGGCGGTCGTCCATGGCCGGGGCTTTTCCCCTATTGAGGAAATCAATGGTATCGGCTAAGACTCTGTCAACGTCGGCCATAGCGGCTGCTATCTCTGCCTTGCTCAACTGCCTCGATGACAATGGTGGCTTACAGACTAATGGCACTGAACCCGTGCCAGGTGGAAAATCTCTGTAGGCTTGAGGCCTAGAGGGGCCTGCCTCAGCGTCGTGCCTCCTGGGTTGCCTTAAGATAGGGGCTGCTGGTGGAGTCGGCTCCGGAAGTGGGTCCAGTAGTTCGTCGGGCGAAGGTACTCCGACTCGAGCAAGGTCTCCCGGACGTATATACGGCCCTCGAGGAGCATTTCCCCAACGAGTGAATTGTGCCTGGATCTCAGCAGTAAATCCAGAGAAGTCATAATGCAAATCATAGGACCTGCCAGAACGAGTGATGTAGTGAGCGGAAATCATCCTCGCCCATCCCTGCCATTCTGATGGCAGCAAATCCATTAGCCGCTCCATTCCGTCATAGTCCGATATCCCATGGTCTCTTGCAGCGACCCAGTGTCGATGGAAGCCGGCCAAGAATTGGCCTAAGTCATCACCGTGGCATCGGCGATAAGTAAAATATGAGTTCCTGATAGTATCCGGACTAGCATCTCGACGCAACGGCCGTCGTCTGGTAAAGCGCATCCTTGCCATCTATACATGAAGGTCGCATAATCAAACTCACGAATATCAAAATAGGTGGCAAAAACAGTAGGGTTCAAACATATCTACAACAGTAAGGTAATAATTCTACTTGAGGTCTCGAAATTCAAACCACGGTATTATAATCATAATAGCCTAACACTAGACTCGAATATAATTCGTGAAGTCTTAATTATGCTGCAACTAGTACTAACTAGGTTTTTGAAAAGAGATAACTCCGCTATGTTGCAGTTTCCAAACTATGTAGGGTATTCTTATTACTATGAAAAGTGTTCCCACTATACTCTGATTAAGGCAATAGTTGATTCGGTATCCGCCTCGCGTGAATAATTCCGAACGAAGATCTATGCCCGTGTCACTATCTCGTGTGTGACACTTTTCTTTACTCCCCATTGTATTTTGTTTGTTGATTTCTCGTCTGGTTCACTAACTTTGTAACTTACTCATCGCTTCAATTTACAGAGAAAAGCAAAAATGTTCTTGCTAAATTCCTTCTATTGTTGTGTTCATAACAGTGATCATGCATCCTTAGCGCATCTAAGTTCATTGAGTAACATCTCCATAAAACGGCATAAGTAAAATCAACATTTGCATCAAGGCGAAATATAAACTTCAACATTCAAAAACTTTCTGTTACATTCCTTTCTGTTGAGCATAGCGATGTGATGAAGTGCTGAGCTTTTGCCGACTGACTCTTTCATACTAGTGATCATACTAGAAAAATTTATTAACTCTAGGGTTCAGAGCAAATAAACTGCTCTGATACCACTCTGTCACGACCGGTCCTAATTAAGGATAATTAAGCCGGGAAACCGTGACTAATGGAGGGATATTAGAAGCGGGGTAGAAAGGGAATAATTAAACAAAGAAGAATCACATTTCATAATTTAACAAAAGAACTATTTATAATATAACAGAAGTTTAGTCGTATAGACTCAAATAACTAATAAGTTCAGATATCTCTGACTTAGCCAAATAAACATAAAACTTCTGAGTACGCAGCGGAATATGATTCTGATTACATGTATGAAGACATGTAACCCTAGAGTTCATTAATACATAATAAGACAAAAGAATCCCGCTCGTCACTTCATCACCATCTGCAGCTGCTCAACCTGCACATTTAGAAATATATGCAGGGCTTGAGTACAAAAGTACTCAGTGGGCACGTATGCCTAAGTATAAAATACATGCTTCAAAAACTGTAAATTGTCATGCCATCATAACAGTACAGCAAGGGAGTTTTTCACTAAAAAGGCCCAAGCTTACTAAATTCATTTGTGATTCTTAAAGTTCGACTGCAGTCTAAGTTCTCTTGTAATCTATCATATCTGGAACTTTGTGCCGGAGAGGTGGCCACCTCTCACGGTCACTTGACCGGCCAACCCGCTAGATGACTCACGGTCACTGGTGTACACTAGCCCTGGCAGGATAGCTATCAACTGCTCAAGACCCGAATTCGATTACATGATAAAAGCCACATCAGATAGATATCATACTGAAATTGAAACATTTTATGGCAAGACAATATTTGAAATAACTTCAATTAATTTAGTCATGAAATAACTTGCTTGAACGTAACATTTAAACTCATTTGATATATATGAAAGTAATGCCCACCTGTTAGAAACTTTTTGTGGTACAGTAGCTACTTGACTGATTATTAATCTCGTGCTGTACCTTTATTACGAGAATATAGATAAGATACTGCTTAAGTAAAATCCTCAAATAATGAGAATACAGAATTAACTATGCATGATCTATATGCATGAATTATTATTCTGAGATAATAATCTGGAAGATTCTATTATAAATCCAAGCTATCGGATAAAACTAAGTCTCGTCTCATGAAACCGGATAATTAACTAAAATTAATCTATTCTCTTCAGGATGTTATACTCCACTGATTAAATAATCTTACTCGAGGTAATCGATAGAAAAGAAATAAATAAAAACTTCGACTTATTCGCTTTATAACCTCATAATTAATCGGGCTTAAAAATATAGGAATAAGTAATGTTATAAGATTAAATAATTAAAAGGATCAACATAAGACAGCCCAATAATTAATTAAATAGAAGTGGGCTTGAATAATTAACATGAGAGGCCCAATTGAAATGAAGTAATAGAGGCCCATCTGAATAAAGTAAATTAGGCCCAACTGAAGTAAAATAATTGGTTAGTTGGGCTCAAATAAATAAATCAATCAAGGTCCAGCTCATATAATACAACAGCCCAATTAAAATACAATGTAGTACGGCTTTAATTAAATAAACCATAATAGCTTGCTTTAAAGTCTGAAGTTCAAAACAAAAAAAAAAAAAATAAATAAACTGGGCGGCTCATTTACTGAATACGAATCGGCTCACCCACTGATAAATAATTGGGCTCTATCAAAAATTGATACTGCTAGGCTTAGCTCAAAGGAGTAACTTCAGCTCAAGCTTTAAAAGAATTAAAGCCCAACTTAAAAAGTCTTCGACCCAAAACAATTAAAATAGGGGTCCAAATAATAATTGAGGTTTGGAATAATAGCCCATCATAAAATATGCATAAGCCCAACTCCTTAAATAAATCAAGCCCAATAGAATTAATGAGAAGGGCCAATTAAATTAAAGACTGGCCCAGTTCGAATTTAAATGAAAGCTCAATCAATTAAATTGGAAGCTCAATTCCTTTAGAATAAAACAAACCCAAGCTCAAATAATTCAGCCCAAATAATATAGAATCAAGCTCCAAAATAATTAAAAACGAAGGCCCAATTGTAGAATAAAATAAATTAGTCCCAACTTAAATTAAAATCAGAGGCCCATACAGTAATTAAAACCGGCCCAATTTATTAATTATAAGGAAAGCCCAAAACAAATTAAACAAGCCCAAGTTTTTAAAAAAAAACAAGCCCAAAATTCGGCCCACATAAAATGGCCCAAATCCTTCCTTATCTCTCCCACTCGGTCTCTCTCTCTCTCAAACTATCGGTCATCTCTCTTTTCTCTCTCAATTGGAGCCGATACTCTCCCTCGCCGCACAAGACTTCTCCCTCTCTCTCGCCCGTCCTTTCTCTTCGCGAGCTTCGCTGCGAATTGCTCCGGCGACTGCAGCAGCTAAGCTGCCGCCAACCGAGACTTCGATCGAAGCAGCCGCCAAACTGCCAAGGTCGCCGTTTGAAACTCTTTTCCGTCTCCGAGGTCCACCGCCGCCGCCGCGGAACCGGCGACTCAGTCGGCGCCGGTTGCACCTGCTTCTCTTTCTCCCCGTCTCTAACGTGAAGGGGATCGAAAGCTCTAAATATCCCCTGAAGTTTCAGACCGGTTTTCTCCCTCAAATCCGATCTGTCTTCCTTCTCCGGTTACACCGCTGCCGCCTGCTCCGAGCGGCGTCGACTGTCGACGCGTCAAAGCCCCGGCGCCGTCCTCTCTTTCGGCCCTCCGGCTCAACTCCGGCAAAGCAGCCCGTCGTCGCTGCAACTGGAAGGTCGGGAGATTCGCCGTGTCGCTGCTTCGATCCGCCACCGCCTTGAGCTATCGCCGTTGTCTGGAGCTGCTGCTGTTTCACCGGAGTCGCGGCTTGCTGGAGGAGCGCCGCCGCCTGCCGCTGCTGTTGGCCAGCCTTCTTCCTATCTCTCCCTCTCGATCCGGCCTCAGCCGAAGCGGGTGCCGCCGCCGCTGCCGTCTGTGGAAGACCGGCGAGCGCCTCCTCTTCCCTCCGCCGACCAGCTTCTCGTCCAGCCGCCATCCACCCACTGCTATCTCTGGATCGACAGCAGTAGGAGCACCAGGCCACCGTCGTCGTTGATTCCCCGAGCCGTCGCCTGATCATCGCTTCTTGGCTCGATCGAACAGGCTGCGTCCTTGTTCCCTAAAGCTAAGTCCTACTTCCTTATTTCCTAGTTTCTAGTTGTTAAGGGCAGAATACTCATGGTTTGTTGTTCTAGAGCGTAAAGTAACAATGAGTGAATCATAACATAGTTGAAATGCCATAGCTTGAACATGTTGACATGAATGCTTGATTGGATTGAAATAACTGAGGTCGCATAAATACCTTGAGTATCTAGCTTGTTGGTTGGCTGTTGTGGTATTGATGATTGAGATGGGGAATAACTGAAATACATGAAGGTGTTATTGCTTTAAAATGCAGGTGGAGGTTATGGCAGGAGGTGGAAACGTTCAAGCCGAAGCTTACCTTGAGGATTTGGCGGAAGTTGGGCAGCTCTTTCTCTCCTGTTATGAAGTCTCAAATGAACTGAAGCTTGTTCAAGTATGGCAGCAGGGAAGTCGACGCTGCTGTGAGTGGATTAAATGGGAGGATTCTGAAATAAATGATATAAATCATACTTGTTTCTTTCAATAATTGCAGGTTGCAATGGAAGAAGATGATGGATAAATGCCAAGGTTTACCTTAGAGCTTTGGTAGGAACATGGGGGCTGTTCTTCGATTCTCATTTCAGTGAAATGAGTTGAGAGTAAGGAACTGCATTTGTTGGCTGGCTGATACTAGAGAAAATGATGTTGCACACTTGAGTGATGAGTGGTGGGAAAAATGATGAGTGATGGGGGAAAGTGGTTGGGAAAGAGTGAATGGTTGGGGTGAAAAATGAGTGGTCAAAGATTGATGGAAATAAAAAGAAAAATAATAGAGAAGAATTAATGTAGTATTTTCTATGTCTCGGTGATTCCGTAACTGAAATAAAATACTGGCTTCGATTCTGCTTGATACTGTATTTACATAAATCTCGATTTCGACATGTGATATCTCGCTAAAATCAATAAGTTTTAAAATGAATCAAAATTAAATCCGTAGATTTAATTCGTTCGTTGTTCTAATATATAAATTAAATCCGCAGATTTAATTAACTCACGAGTCTGAAATAATCCACAACTTGAGTAAGAATAAAATCTAATTCCATCTCGCTTAAATAAATAACGTGACTTTGCTAAGTCAGTTATAACTCTGAAATAATATCATTGACTGCTTTAACAATATAAATTCAGGATCATAAGCTGAATTCATATTAGAATAATATCCGTTTTCATTCACTGATGAACAAAAATACACACTCATTACTGGATTTAATATTTATAAAAGAGCGGGTCACTACAAAATAATACTAATACATATTCTTTCATTTAATATATTTCCCAATCAACATAACAATTTTCATCGTCCACCCTCAACTCCCCAGTCGAAAGTTAGACTTAATTTCAAATACACCCTCCGTTAACGAAATAAACTCCTACTTGCCCTTAAGTATTTGTCTATGAAATAAACTCCTACTTTGCTTTTTGGACAATTATACCCTCTTTTATTTCCTAAACTTACTATCCTTCACCATTCATGGGCCCACCCCACAACACTTTTATCACTTTTATATTCTATATTTGCTTCTCTTTGCCCACCCCATAATACTTTATCACTTTTATATTATATATTTACTACTCTCTATCACTCATGGCCCACCTCACAACACCTTTATCACTTTTGGTCAACTACCATTTTATTTCAATCACAACACCTTTATCAACTTTCTTAGTCTCCGTGCCGAGCATCAAATGGGAGTTTATTTCGTGGACGGAGGGAGTATAATTTTGCAGAAAAAATGTGCATGCCTGTTGTATTTACAGGCTATTAACCACGTATAGAGGCATTCTTCCATACAACCGGTTACCATGTGCAATTAATTTATGAATGACATTATTTCAACATACAAATGATATTTGAAGATCTTCAAGTGTTATTTGTATGTTGATGTAGTGTCATTCGGAAAATGTTCAAGTGTCATTTTTCGAATGAAATAATGTCATTGGAAAAACCAGTTGTACGGTGCAACCAATTGGACATGAGTATTTGTGTATATATAATACATATTCTTTCATTTAATATATTTCCCAATCAACAAAGCACAAGATTGCAAGAGTGAAAGTAGCACAAGTCAAAGAATAATCATCCTTCTAGATTTTTACACGTGCAAGACCAACTAGAGTTGTCTAATTAAGTAGGAGTAATGTTTTTAATAATTTGAATTAAATGTCTTAAAAAATATTTTAAAATAAAAAGAGTCCAGATAGGCAAATAATGAATCAACTGCCAAAAAAGAAAAACAAATAACTATAGTAAACGGCAAAATTTTTGATCGTTAAATTTGAAGAATTCAATATTCCATCGTCAAAAAAAAAAAAAAAGTAATGATAAAATTAATGAAAGAAAATCGACGCAGAGATCTACTTTGCGGCCCACTTATTTTATATATCTGTCGTTAGTAACGACTAATTTAATGATGGATTTGACCGTTGTTAAAGATTAACGACAATTTCAATTTCACAGTTAAATTTAGTATTTTTGACCGTAATAGTGGAATTGAGGAATATCTTTGATAAAATATAGAAATATATTGTACTCCCTCCGTCCCACCATTTTAGTCTCTTATTCCATTTTAAGATGTCTCAAAAAGATAGTCCACTTTTCTAATTAATACTATATAAAAATATTATTTTTACTTAATTAACCTTATTTAATGCTTCACTTAAATGTGAAAAGAATGTGAGAAAATAATAAATAAGGGTATAAAAGATAAAAATATAAAAATTAAATGCATTTTCTTAATATGTGTGAAAAATGGGAGATGACTAAAATGGTGGGACGGAGGGAGTAATTTTGATCCCTTGCAGCCTCAAGCCTCCTCCCACGTCTTCCTTTTACTCCATCGCGGCCCTCCTCTCATTCTTCTTCAATCATATTCAACCTCAAGCTTACCCAAATCATCCTCTCCTTTGCTTTTCTTCTCAATCTCCCCGATCTCACCGCCATCGGCAGCAGCAGTAGAAAAACCACCATTGTGATCACGAACAACGTCACAAACCCAGAAACACCAATTTCTGATTTGCGATAGAGAAAGAGCTACATCTAGGGGTAAGGCTTGTGCAAAATAAATTTTCACAAGTATATAGCCAAGGATTCCTTAATTTAGCAAAATTATTATTAGCAATGGATTAACGACCAAAATATTAGAAAAATTCCCTTCGTCTCATTTATATTGGCACACTTTCCTTTTTAGTTTATCTCATTAATAATGATACTTTCCAAAAATAATATGTGGTCTCTACCATCTCTAGATACATAATAAAACAAGTAGTCCCTACCCACTTTACACTCTTAACCCTTTATTCTTAATTTCTATACTCAAAAGCAAATGTGTTAAGATAAGTGGGAAGGGAGGAGGGAGTAATTAATTTAAATATATTATTAGTTAACGATAGATGAACAACAGACTCCTTATTTAAAAAATATATATATATATTAAAATTTATTGCTGACGACAAAAAATTTAAAAATAGAAAAAATAATTTAAAATATACTATTTAATGATGGATTAATGATGAACTGCTTACTTTAAAAAAAAAACTATTGTTAATGAGAAATAATTAATGACAAAAATTTAAAAATTAAGAAAAATAATAATTTAAAAAATATATAGTAGTATTATTTAGTAACTGAATTAACTACAAAATGTATTATTTAAAAAATATTAATTAAAATGCCATTTTCTGTCACTAATGATCTCGTTCGGGCCAAAACTTTGACGATGATTTTATTTTATGTCGTTAATCCATTGTTAATCTCACATTTTCTTGTAATGATATTGAAAGATATGGTTGATGATGAAAGTGAACGAACCTTACACATAAGTTAATTTATGAATCAAGTTGTCAATCCAAAAATCAAGTATGTATTATACCTGCTGTTATGAATTATGCAGGTTAATTAAGACCATTTTTTGACATTATAGAAGATTAATAATTAAGAGTAAAATGGTAACTCTACCACTCTCCGTGTCTACACCATTTATACGCAAATTGAACTTATTTAAAACATTATTTAAATATATATTCTCTTAGAATTCTTAATTTAGCGAATTTATTTTCGTAAAAAAGTGTTGTGTGGTTTATAACATATTCAAACAATATTTTCATTTTTTATGATTGGTAAGCTTTAATATATCTAACTATATGTTGGGGTCAGTGGGTCAGTTTTATCTACACGAACGAAGGAGACACCACAATTTTTTAAAGATTCAGTATATATATTTTCATCAGCTCAATTTTAGGGTTTTTATATACACGGATGGACACACGCCCAGGAACCAGGAACGGATCCAGAATTTGCCGATCGGGGGGGGGGAGGGTGAACTTGAAATTAAGTACGCACGGGAGTTCGGGGGCGGTAGCCCCTAAGCCAAATTTTTCCAATAGTTTGTATAGTTTATTTTTATGTTCAATTAGAATTTTAATGGATTTAGAATTAGAATTTGATAACCGATTATAATAAAAAATTGTTTTCTTTTTATTGATTCTATAAAAAATATATTGAAAGCATATAAAAAATTATTTTTCTGTGGGTTGTAAAAAATTAATCTATCTTCTTCAAAAATAAATTAATTTCTATTATTATTTTTAAAAGATTTTTTTATCTTTTTCTGAAAGTTGAACTGGGCAATAAGCTTAACTATATAGATATTAGACTAAATATACATATAGGACAAAATTTTGGGGTTACACTGGACAATGAAGATCCGCCATTGCACACACCACAATTTTTTTAAGGTTTTAGTGCATGATAAAATAGCAATCCAATAATTATATAACGCCATTTTTTTACATTTTGGTTTAATGCTTTATACTTCACTTTATTAATATCTTTAGAAAGCGTTTGATTTTGGTGAATGAGATATATAAGATTCATAAAATTGGAGAGATAATTAATAATTCATCCAACTTTTGAGAATAATTAAGCAAGTTTAGTGAGCGTCAAGCAAGCAACGGAGGGTGCTATGCCCAAATTTAGAAATTAGGCAAAGATAGGGAGAGAGAGACACGTGCGCGCACACACATATATAAGGTTAGCTTTTAGTTAGAATGCTATTTTTCTTGAGAAATGAGAACAATGAATAAGCCTATCTATAGTGTTGAATAAGGCAGTATAAAGTGTTGAATAACAATATTTAGTTAATCAATAAAATTTTTGCTCCCTTCAGGATTCAAACCCAGGTAAAATTTCACCCCTTCCAAATAAATATCCGTCATAGGATTTGAAAATCTAACATCAAAATTCATTCTTATTTCTCACCACATTTGTCTATTTGGAACCATTCCCTATATATATATATATATATATATATATATATATATATATATATATATATATATAGGGAGAGGTTCAAATAAGAACCACTAAATAAAATTAGAACAGAGAACCATTTTAAACCATTCGATCATCAAGATCTACGGTGGATGCATCATCTTGGTGGATGAATGCAGATCCTGGGTTCGAATCCTGAAGGGAGCAAAAAATTTATTATTTTCGGATGCATTAAATTTAATAGCGAATGCATTAATTTATATAGTAGATGCATTGATTTTAATGGTTCTTATGTTCTCACGATAAGTGTGGTTCTCACTATAACCGCACCCTATATATATATATATATATAGGGGCGCGCTCCAGTGAGACCCCCTATTTTTCGTGTAACATGAGTACAATGAATAAGACATATAATACTAATGAACAAAACGTATATCTAATGAACAAGATGTATATACTGATGAAAAATAAAAATTAAAAAATTCGTAATGAATAAGACATATATACTGATGAACAAGGCCGTATATACTGATGAACAATGCAGTATTTACTGATGAATAATAAAATTTAAAATATTCTGCTCCCTCCAGGATTCGAACCCTGCGAAAAAAAATCACCCTCCAGATACAATATCAGCCACATGATTGATAAAATAAACGCACCAGATCGTGCCCTAGATCTCACTAAAATTAGGGGGTCTCATTGGAGCGGCCCCCCCATATATATATATATATATATATATATATATATATATATATCTAGAGAGAGAGAGAGAGTACCGTGTGGCGGAGAGCCGAGACGAGGGCCTGTGGAAGAGGAGAGAGAGAGAGAGGCGAGCGACAATGGCGAAAATCTAAGTGGGAAGGGAGATAAAGTTTAGGGCAAAATGGGGGAAGGACTACAGTGCAGTTGATTAAATTGAATCGGCCGACGGATTTCGTGACGTTGCTTGGCTCCTTCGTCAGTCATGACTCACCATTTTGCAACATAAAGAGGCGTCACAGGTCCAACAATGATGCGTCGGAAATCACTAACGGCGAGGATTCCATCGTCAAGCCTGTCAGCTTCCACCAAGATTTCTTGTTGTGAATCACTCATTTGGATGACTAGAAGTGGACGGACTTACCAATCACAAGTCCAATTATGCCAATCAAACATTTGATTAAGGTGAATTATTTTATCAGTCATGCCTTATGACTTAAACCAAATATATATCTCCTTACATATATATATATATATATATATATATATATATATATATATATATATATATATATATATATATATATATAGGGCTACCATGAAAACACTCTTAAGTGCATAAAATATGGATAAAATCCATCCGTCCGTCAAACTTAAATTAACGGCCCAGATCTTAAATTTATTAGACTGATGATTCTTTCTGTTTACACCTGTAATTCGTAATAACAAACGGAATAAGGGTATAATTGTCAGACAACAATCTTGATCTTCCGTCTATCACTCTCTGCTCCAATCCTGTCGCCCATGGATATGGAAAGATCTATTTTCCATATTCTCGAAAATATCTCTCTTTCTCTCTTAACAACTAGGGTCTGCGAAAATATAACCCATTTACACTCTTCCATTCACAGCGCATAGTGAAGGCGACGAATCTAGGATTTTTGAGAGACGTAATGGCGAAGACGAAGGGTGGTGTTGGAGGTTCGTAACAGTGGTTTCTTTTTGTTTACAATGGTTTAAGATTCGTAAGAGGTGTTTTTTTTTATTACTGTGGAACTCATCTGCAATCTCTCTATAAATCTCTTAAGTTTCTTCGATTGCTCTGAAGAATCGGTTGCTTATGTGTAGAATCAGTGAGATTTTTGAAAATTTCCCTTTCCTTTAAACGATTGTGGGGTTTTTTACGTGTGTGGTCCAAAATTGATTTTTTTTTTTAGATTTGGGGTATAGTTTTCTATTGATTCCAGTAATCGATTTTCTCCATTTTGGGTGCGAATGTGGGATTATGTGCGTGGGTATAGTGGAACTCATCTGCACTCTTTCTCTCACTTTTAAATTCTTGGATTGTTGTGAAAAATTGATTCCCTATGTTACGATTTTTTTTAATTTACCAATTTTTTGAATTTTTATGATTTTTTGCTGGCATTAGTATATTGTGTATGAATTTGTTACGAATTTTTATGAATTTGTTATGAATTTTTTGCTGGCATTAGTATATTGTGTATGAAATATGAGCATGTATCGAATTTATTGCGAATTTTTTTGGCTATGTCGTTTGGTATTTATTACGAATTTTTACGAATTTGTTACTTATTTTTATGGCCTTAGTATCGAAAATTAATGCAATGGGTCTGATTTTGTTTCAATGTTATGGTTTGGAAAATCTATTTGCTTCTGAGTATAGATGTATTTGGTTAATAGCAATTATTCATGTTAGAATATTTAAGAAAACTTGGGGCTGACAAATTAATTGGGCTAGTTTTGTATTCAATTGGGTGTGTACACCAGTGGACTTGTAGTTTGATGTATTCCAGCTAAGCATTTGTGTGCACACACATATGATTTTTTATACCCTTTCTGTACAAAATGTTGTCCTTACTCCTTACTCACAAATTTGGATATAAATATCTTGTGAAAATCCTTTGTGACATTGGGGTTTGACGACCTTCTGTTAGGGATATGAATGACATCCAGCACTTTTAAGATATTTGTTGGAACTTTTGCATACATTGTTATGATGTTGCATAATTGATATTTGATTCGTACTGAATTCTGTTACGAATTTGTTAGTTAATGGTGGTTGATTGTGTGTAGGTTAATGTTTATTAAAGATAATTAGATGGGGATATTTTTATGCCTCACGTTCATACATTGTTTTAGTGATGCATTCAGTTCTTTTATATTGTTTTCGTAAGGAATTAAAGAAGGTTATTTTATTAAATGGTGTAAAATATTTCAAGTTATGTTTTAGATGGTGGATATGTTATGTTACGAATTACACGTTATTGTATAATGAATTATACGAATTATTTGTGAGAATAAATTATTTGTTACTCCTGGCTCATGTCTAAAAAAATTAATTTGTAATAAATAATTTTACATGTGTTACGAATTTTATATTATTGTTGTATGAATTGGTAGTATAAATTTACTGAATTCAAATTATCATTATACGTTGTCAAAGGAACTCCATGACTATAGCACTAAATCTAAGTACTATAACTACTGAAAGAAGAGATTCATAATAATCAATAACCAATTATAGAATTTATAGACCTTAAAGAAATGATTATATAATTCTATGATATAAAAATGCCAAAAGAACGCCATCACTTAGTCAAATTTCATGACTTGAAAATGCCAAAAGAACTCCAAATAAAATTCAAACACATGGAAAACTAAAAAATTCAAAAATCAAATTGACAAGATTTTGATTCTCGTTGTCCAGTCACTCTTCACTATCTTCTTCAACAATCTTTCCACAATGAATCATGTCGAGCAAGGCCCTCTTCTTGAGACTCTGGTCTGATGCCTTCCCTTGTACAGATAAAATATCTATACAATATTTGATCAAATTTACCTTTTTCCCAGTTCCAAACCCCGAAGCAGCTCCATATTTTTTATAAAAATCATATGCATCATTTATAGACTTGAATTGTTGACCTATGTACAGCTTCTTGTTGGCTTCACAAATGGGAAGGTATCAATTGGTATCACATTCTATTTCGCCTTCGTGAGGCTTTGAATTTGAAAATCAAAAGTAATAGTGGTTGAATTTGATATCAAACAATATTACATAAGCAAAGCATATCTGGACAATTATTAATTCGTAACATAATTATTAAAATGCGTAATAATTCGTGTAAACTTCCTGCCAATTTAATTCATAACATATATGATCAAATGCGTACAAACTTCATCATATACAAATACGTAACATAATAAATAAAATTCGTAACATGGTTAATAAAATACATGCAACCATACCCCACTGCCCAAATAATCAAAGAGACTCTTATTAAAATTTCACGTAAAATCAACCAGATATTGCATAATAACTAATAAAATGCATGCAAACTTCTTCATAT
Source organism: Salvia miltiorrhiza (assembly GCF_028751815.1). Classification (NCBI taxonomy): domain Eukaryota; kingdom Viridiplantae; phylum Streptophyta; class Magnoliopsida; order Lamiales; family Lamiaceae; genus Salvia; species Salvia miltiorrhiza. The sequence goes on from NC_080390.1 coordinate 30,417,104, forward strand.
ACGACTGCGTAACATAATTAATCAAATTCGTGTAAATTACCTTACAATTTAATTCGTAACATGCTTAATAAAATTCGTGCAACCATCACCCACTTCCCAGTTACTCACGATACTTGAATTAATAATTCACGTATAATCAACAAGATATTGACTACAAAAATGAGTAAAGGAGAGAATGTTAATCCTTATATTGAATATTAACGAATAGCATTACACAATATTTGGAGTTTGAATGTGTAGTAAAAAGATAGATGAATTCAGAAATCAATACAAAACATTGATTACTATATATTAAATGTAAGAACTCATTACGTGGATGATCCATGAGATTATTTGTCGAAAAAGAGAGATGAATCCAGAAAGCTTTGGTTTCGTCGATTATTGACGTTTGATGATACAAATACATTTAAGTTCTAGGTTAGAATGGAGGCGTAAGGTGGCAGACGTGTTTAATGATTAAGGAATATATGGAAAAAAAAGATTTGATCACTAAAACAAATCTTCTTAACGAAAATAAAGATTGAGTAAATTACTAGCTTATCCTCTACATAATTTTCGTGAATTATTAAAAATGTCATTAAGCTAATTTCAAGCTATTAGATCAATCAAGATCTAATGGACAAGATTCATCCATATTTTATACAATTAAAAGTGTTTTATTATAGCCCTCCCATATATATATATAGGGAAGGGCTACCGTGAAAACACTTTTTAAAATAAAAATAAAAATATTTTTCAATGTACGAATTTTATGTAGAACATGTATGAATTCATCCAACTGAGTTATGAATTGTGAAAAAATAAATTTTTGCTACCTTTGGGATTCGAACTCAAGACCACGAATTCATCCAACAGGGTTACGAATCAACCGTAGATCTTGATGATCTAAGGACTGAAAATTGTTTATATTTTACTCCCTCCGTCCACGAAAAAGAGTCCCATTTCCCCTCTTTTTTTTTGTCCACAAAAAAAAGTCCTGTTTCACTTTTTATACAATTATACCCTTTATAACTTTATGTATATACTTCATTTGCCATTGAGGACCCACCTCAATAATTAAAAACTCTCCTCACTTTAAACTTAATTAAAGACAATTAACCATAAAATTCTCTCTCTTCTCTCTCATCAAACCTACGCCCTTCTTCCCCTTCCCCTTCCCCTCTTCCCCGGCGTGGTTCCTCCTCCGGCGAGGCTCGGACCCGACCTACGCCCCTCTTCCCCTTCACCTCTGCCGACGTGCCTCGGCTCACCGCCCCCATCAACTCTTCAAACCCTATCTTCTAGATTTGCGCCGCCTATCTCCGACAAAGGTGACGCCTCTCTCCGGCGAGGCTGCCCCTCCTAATGGCCTGAGTCGGTGACCATTGATGGCCCTCCTAACACCTCCCTTCTCTCACCTCTCGCCTCACGCCTTCTCTCTCTTCTCAAACTCTCACGCACCCTTGAACCCAGACGTCGCGCCGCCTTCATCTACTGCCAGCGAAGGTGACAGCAGCGAGGGCTGCGGCCACCGCGGTTCCCGCTCCCCTGGCTTCATCTCTCTCTCTCACCACTCAGCCCTAAATCCCCAAAATCCAGAATCTACCCTAAATCCCCTAGCTTCATCTCTCTCTCTCTCTCTCTCTCTCACCGCTTCCCTGAGCGCCACGACCAGAAGGCCACAGCTGCAGAGCCCAATCACTTCTCCGTTCCCGGCCGGACAGCCGCCGCCGAGCCCATCGTCTGAAAGCACCACCTCACTCATCCCCTCGACCTCCACCTAGCGCCACCTAAACTCTTCGAGCTCATTCGGATCGAAACCCTTGAAGACCTCCTGCAATGGCAGCGCGATTCCCTGCCTCCACTGCCTCTGAGTTCAGCGTCGTCATCCCCTCCACCTCCACCATAGCGCCATCGACCACCCCTTCGAGTTCCGGATTCTCTCTGGGTTTGGGATCTGATTAATTTTGGGTTTGTGAGAAATTTTAATTTTTGTTTTGTTAATTTGATTTTAGAAATTTTGAATTTCGATCTTGCTTGGAATTTGGTTGTGGAATCTTATTTAGTGAATTTAGTTCTTGAATTTGTTAATTTGGGACTTGAATTTCGTTCCTGGATATCTGAATTTGGTTCTTGAATTTGTTGATTTTAATGAATTTGTTCTTGAATTTTGTTATGAAATTTGTTGATTTTTGTTGAATTGTGGTTCTTGAATTTTCGTTGAATTTGGTTCTGGAATTTTGGTTTTAAATTATGAATTGTCATCAAAAGTTAATTGAGAATTAGGGACTTTAAAAGTCATATTAACACTACCCGTATAAATTTATTTTTCTATCCACTTACACCTACTTTAACAACTTTCTTAAAACCCGTGTCGAATCCCAAATGGGACTCTTTTTCATGGATGAAGGGAGTATATTTTAAGAAGTGTTTTTATTTTAGTCCTCCCATATATATATATATATATATATATATATATATATATATATATATATATATATATTTAAGTACTACATATATATAGTACTTAAATTCATGAACTTCGTAAAATTTTTTACTTTTTATATGATTGTCAATCTACGACGAATTAATACATACAATTATAGCTAGCTAAAGTAGCATAGACATTCAATTACTTTATTTAGGGCTTGTTTGCTACGTGGTATGAGATAAGATGTGATATATATTAAATTTCAATATCATGTTTGGTAAAATATACTCCCTCCGTCTCAGATTTTAGTATTCATATTTTCATTTTTGGATGTCCCACATTTTACATTCATTTCTATTTTTAGTAAAAGTATGTGAGACTCTTACTCCACTTTAATTATTTTAACACTCACATTAAAAGTGAGACTCTTATTCCATTCACAATACACTCAACTAATTTATTAAAACCAATGTCACTCTCAATTGGATACTAAAAGTTGAGATGAAAGGAGTATAAAAAAAGATTTTACGCTATCACACTTTCCAGGTTTGATACAGAATCCAAAATATATAAATAATAGATAACATACCATTAATTTATAAATGACTTTAAATTTTGAAGTAAATAACATATTAAGGTGTTATAGATATATGTCATATCCCACACTTATCATGCATAATAAACGAGCATTTAATATATTGATTGTTTAAGTCATGAAGACGTATAAGACGTTTACCTTAGCATTATTTTAGGGCAACTAAGAATTATGTGAAATTATTCTAAAAAGAATTAACTATGTGGATTTTTTTAAAAAAAATGTGTATATAAAGGCATAATTTTTAAGTCATATTCTAACCTAAAACTTAGTAAAAATTCATGTGGTATAGGCACACACAGCTAAACTTTATTAGTAACATAAATATAGAATGTAGATATCACTTTCTACTCTAAGCCTCCATGTATATGTATTTGAAAATAAAATAATGATACATTAATATTTAATGCATTGACTTTGTGTCACAGCCCGCAACCCTTAATGACAATTTTAGCCGGGATTATGACTTGGGATGAGAATTAATGAGTGGGAACGGATATGGACAATTACTTAACATTAAAGTATATGGAAATGTCACTCATAGATAAAATGCTAGGATCATATATGATCATTTGGATACTTATAAAACATACACATAAAGGAGAACTGATTAAGGTGGGTTACCCAATAACACGTGTCACAACTTCATAACATAGAGTTATTCTAATTAAAGTGTTTTGCAGCGGAAAACGTGTGAGATATACATATGAAGATGTATACTCAAGGTTACATTTCTTGAAATGTCAAAAGAACACCCGCTCAACATCATTCCATTCCATCAGCTGCTCAACCTGCACATTTAGAAATACATGCAGGGCTGAGTATAAAAATACTCAGTGGGCACATATGCCTACTATGAAATATAACATGCTTCGTAAAGATTTAAATTGTCATGCCATCATAAGCAGTACAGCAAGGGTTTTTCGCTAAAAAGGCCCAAGCTTACTAAATTCAGTTGTGATTCTTAAAGTTTGACTGCAGTCTAAGTTCTCTTGTAATCTATCATATCTGGAACTGTGTGCCGGAGAGGTGGCCACCTCTCACGGTCACTTGACCGGCCAACCCGCTAGATGACTCACGGTCACTGGTGTACACTAGCCCTGGCAGGATAGCTATCAACTGCTCAAGACCCGAATTCGATTGCATCATTGGCAAAGCCAAAGCAGATAGATATCATACTAAAATTTAAACATTTTATGGCAATACAATACTTGAAATAACTTTAACTCAAAGATTTTGTCATGAAATAACTTGCTTGAACGTAACATTTAAACTCATTTGATATATATGAAAGTAATGCCCACCTGATTGCAGTGTTTTGCTACTTAAGACAATGATTCTCTTTCCTTAGCGCGATAGGTTACTCAGACGCTTTTGTTTATTTGAACCTTTGATAACACGAAAACATGTGTTCGAGTGAATAATAGAAAAGATAACAACAAATGCAGTGAATCACTATTCACTCATTTGTCTAACTACCCATATTTCCTTAAACGACTATATCTAACTCATATACAATCGTTCTTCCTTTATCAAAATACTTCATGTACCTTTGAGGATGTAGGAAATTCCATTTTATATTATTCATTTATTTATCTATTATAAAGAATAATTCTATAAACATAAAACGTTTTCCTTTTCCCCATTTAATAATGTCAATCACCAATATATATATATATATACACATCAATAGCTCATTTATAAACTAAAAGTGATATTTTATCAACAATAAAACTTTAAAATCCTTAATAGGAATTATTTTGAATCATTTCCATCTCAACAAAACTGTATAGATTCAACTTCAACTAATAAACTGTTTTTACTCCGAACTCGTATGGAGTCGAATTTCATATCAATAGAAACCTCTTTGAGTCTAGTTTAATTGAAAAAAAGGTATGTTGAAAAACTCCAAGTAGTTTAAGAGATATAGCGATTTTCCCATCGCCTACCAGATTCGGCAGTTTCTGCCAACTGAAAGTCCAGATTTTTGAAAAAATAGCAAACGTTACCGGAATAACCTCAAATTTTATATGCAGATAGCTAACACATATATCTTCATACAATAAAAAGTTGAGAGCTAAATATCAACATATGGTTACTGAAATAATTAACCTAATCATCTGCCTCACGACAGTTTCAGCAGATACTGGCAGTAGACTTCTCAAATTTTGAAAGGGTAGTAAACGGAGTTCAAATAACATGAAACTTTGTACAAATATTCACCACACTCCCATCTATACCCCAGAAATTTCCCATAATATAATAGAAACGGGAATGCATCGAAATAAGGGCGTCAACTTACCCTTGTCCAAGTGAGCACTAATGGAAGTTGTTCGTCGGGGGTTTTCTGGTCGTCGTTCCGCTATGGTGTTTAGCCGCGAAGGTCTACGACTTAGTCTTCCTCGTGCGAGGTAGATCAGGCTACACAACGGTGGTTTCTCGATCCTTTTTCATCGTAAGGATAGTGAGAAACGAAAGCCGTAAGTTGGCCGGTGGCTAAGTCGGGAATTCGACGTTGGCCGCCGAAGGATATTGCGGTCTTTGGTCAGGGAAAAACAGAGAAGACTTCGGCCTTTCGATTGTTGGATTTGGTAGCCTGAAGATGGAGGAACGAGTACACGTTCTCGGTTCAGAGCCTAGTGGCCGGTCGGCGAATAAACAGCCCGGCGAAGGGAGCTCACTTGAGCTTAAGAAGTATGCAAAGTTGTGATTTGAAGCTTGTTGGCTTCACTTTCTCTGCACGGGTGTGGTTCTTGCTAGAGTGGAGTGAGCTGTGTGTTAACTGATATGCTATGTATTTATAAGTGGATTCCGTAGACAATGGAAATTATGAAGGTTGAAATTTGTGTAGGGAGTTGGAGAGGATTACTGTAGAATCTTTGAAGATTTTGGATTGCAGACGATGGAAATCTGCAGCTTTTGAAAATTGTGGATATTGGCGTGATTTTCTTCTGCCACCTTTGAAAACTTTGCTCTCGGCGTGATCATCTGCTCCTGAAATTGGGGCTTTTTGGATTGCATGGAAGATATTGCAACTTTGAAAAAATTGTTGCAGTAATGATACGTTGAAGGGGAAGGTGGAATAGTGTAGGAATAGTGTAGGAATTGATGTGTTGGATGAAAAATCGAGACATACGTGTAGTGCCGTGATCTAGTTTCTCCTAGTTCCTGTAATAATTCTCCAATTCTCGTTTAATAAATACTCGTCGTATTTATATAAATTAAATCCTCAATCTTGAGATTTAATACGTGAAAGTCGGAATTAATTCGCGACTTAATACCTTAACACATATAACGCGAAATAATAAAATTATTATGCATATGATCTCAAATTATAATTCTAGCAATTTGATTTAAATAACACGATTTATGAAATCGGTTATAAATCTAAAATTTCTAATGGTATTGATTCAATCAACTGGTAATGCAAAGTTTCAAATGTGTAGCTAAACCAATAATTTAATTATTGGTTTGATTCATGACTGAATATTAAATCGCAGCTCTGTATCTCTTATACTCTTATACAGACTTTTGCTGAAATAATATTATCTGAACAAAATAATCACAATAAATAATTAAAAGAATTTTATAACTAATGCACATATTTAATCTAATATGTATTTAAAAGAGCGGGGCATCACATACTACCCCCCTTAAAATAAATTTCGTCCCGAAATTTGCATACATGGTATTCTAGCTTGTGATACTAGTCATTCGTTTCATTCATCTCTTTTGTAGCCTTTTCCATCCTGTGATGGTTCCACTACATGACGAGAACAATATTATTGCCTCGTAACACTTGAACCTTGCAATCTAGTCACTAAACTGATTTCTCTTAATAACTTAAGCCCTGAGCTTGGACTATCTCATCTTTCTTAATCACATACTTTCTTAACTGCGAGACGTAATATTCAGTGTATACATCCACAATCCTCCACTAACCATTAGTGCACTATTCCTGACTTTCGTGAATCCTTTCGTTTTTCTTATTCTTGAGGCGAGACACATTTTCTCACCAATATCCATTTTCATTTCGTGCTTTCATAATCCTTTCTTGCAATTCACACTTAACTATTGATGCAACTACACAGCTTGATATTGTCTCCGGATGGTGAACAATTACTAAACCGAATAAGGCAATCACCAATCAGTACTTCATATTTAGTGGTGAAACATGTTATCTTAATTTCCAATTGATGGTACCATCATAATTCTTCACTAATTCGAATCGTCTCTGTTGTCTTACATTGAAATCTCTTTGCTCGAAAAAAAAAAAAAAACACTTCAAATTCTTGTCAGCTATAAGGACCTTACACTTAACTCCGTAGAGATAGTATCTCCAAATTTCCAACACGTGCACAACCACAACGAGTTCTAAGTCATAAGTCAAGTAATTCAACTTTGGGGCTAATGAGACATAGTGCTCAAGTTCTCTGAAGTTTAAAACAAATACTTGCTTCCTTTGAACATTCCTATTGATGGAGCTTTTGATACTATAGCCGAAACAATCACCCTTCTAGTGTGAGGTTGTTGGCTCTGAGGCTGGGTTGGATCTTAAGTCTTATTCTAAAGTTCTTTTTCTATTCTCGAATTTTCTGTTGTTTTCTTCATTCCATTTGCTTTCCTTCACCACATCTTGAGGTGGTGTATATCCAGATTGTGTCGGAGTCTTCCCATTCTCCCTTGGTAGCAGTGATTCGATGGTGAGAGTCTTGCTCGTTGGTTGTTCCTACGTAATATTTCTTTGGCTTGGTAGGGGAATTGAATATCTCATGACGCCATTCGTTTGCGAACTCCTTCACGCGTTTCTCATAAGTGTCCACCACATTTGGAGCACGTCCTGACATTTTGTTGAAAACTCTATCATACTAGTTATCTGCCCTGGTTCTCCACTTGGGATTCCAGAAGTTGCTTTGTTTCTACCGACTGTCGGTCAAAAGATAGGTTGATGCTTAGTGTATCTTTCTAACTGTGAGAATATCACCTTCTAGTACTTCGAGAACTGACAGCAAACTAAGTCATTCTAGTCATTACTGTGCTTATCGTGGTAAAATAAGATCTTATTATGACAACTACATAGTGTGAGTCTATACATTGGGATGACGCCCTACTCAAGGTCAAAATCCTAATTGACAATCACCGAGATCTTAGTTATATGGGCTGACCAGACCCAGCATGATGAATCACTCAGTCAAATGGGAGCTTCGCCCCCAATCATGTCAACTTCTTATCTCTTATAAAGCTCTAAGTCAACTTCTAACTTAAAGCACTTACTAATAAGTACTTCATCATAAGTTACTGATACCATGAAAGTCCATTCTATGTTGTTCTAGCCAAGCTATCACGACTAACATCATAATCATAAGCAACATAAGTTCTTATGTGAAAAACTTAATCTCACCGCTATTGAAATAGCTCAAGTGAATCCTTAGTCTTAAAGCATTGCCTCTATGTTGTAACATCTCTATGTTAAACATTTCTATCTTACCAGTCTTTACTTAAATCGATCAAGCGGTGCTATCACGATTAACATTCTCAAAGCATTCTTGGGTGGTACTCAAACGGTTTGTAAGAGGACCCATCATTCTAATCGTATAGGCAGCTAGCCTAAAACGACAACATAAAGCTTTCTCATTCTTTCATACATACATACTTCTGTTTCTTTTGAAACCTTAACATATATGGACATTTAATGTCCCTTTCATGAAAACTTTGCTTATGCCGGAAAGATTCAAGGAATCTAACTCGACCATACATACATACATACATTGATTCGTTAAGGGCTCGGGTTGTCCCAAACATGAAATACATTCATTGAGTCGTTATGGGTTCGGGTAGTCCCAAACACGACAAAAAGCATTCACATAGCATCGTAAACATAAGGCGCACATTTTCTTGAAAAACTTTCATAACGTCTGAAATACATATATGTATATTTTTGAAACTATTATTGTACCTTTGTTGCGGCAGTGTGACGGCGAGCTGAGGGTTACTGACATTCTTAGAAGTCTAGAGATACTATTCTAGACTCGACATCAAAAACTTATGATTATCAGAGACATGAAAGGAAACTTATGCTCTATCTCATATTCTATCTCCTTACTCAACTCTATATAAACTCTCCACTCATCTCAAATCCTTAAGTTCAAGGATAGGTTTCAAGAAAATCATGGTTCCAAGTCTCGATTTGTCTCTCATATAAGGCTCGTCTAATCTCATTCAAACACATAGACAACACAATCACCTAAGGCCCATAAGAAAAAACACAATCAAACATTATCAAAACATGCTTTGTTTTTACACTGACTCAACTTCAAAATCTAACCTATTCTGACTCCGACACCTCCTGGACTCGAGACTCATACCAAAAGAAAGGTCTTCGAGTCTAGTTTCATATATAAAAAAAAGTAGAGTCAAAAACTCCAAGTATTGTAGGAGATATGACTGTTTTACTACAGTCTACCATATTCGGCAGTTTTGAGCAATCTAAAACTTGGATTTTTGAAAAATAGTAAACGTTGTCAAATTGGGCTCAACTTTGGTGGATATATAGCTAACCCAATAAGGTTAATATCATAAAAATTTTGAAATCTAGATCACACAGGAAGCCACTGAAATGAATGACTCTTTCTCCTGTTCTCTGAAATTCTCGGTAGTAATGTGCAGTTTAGGTTTTGTATTTTATAAAAAATAGTAAACGAAGTCCAAATGACTTGAAATTTTACCGGTGTGCTTAAGACTCATGTAGGGATTTGCTATAAAATTTTCAAAGCTATTAGACATCTAAAAACCATCGATCACAGTAGGTCAGTAGGCCTACGAAATTCACCAAAATCTCATCTCAAACTCTTAAATGCTCAACCCAACATCCCTTCAATGAAAACCAATCAAAGCTCATTTTAAACACATATAGCACTTGAAAACATTCAAGCACATTATAATACTCATCATACTCAATCTTGACTCTCTTCTTACATCATAACCTCAAATCTTAAGTAAAACATTTCAACGAACGCATCATTAAAATTCTCTTCTCATTTTCGTGCTCAAAATTACTCAAATACTCAAACATGATCTCATTCATCATATAAATCATTATACACATATAGATTCCCTTTTATCATGTAAACTAAACTCTAATGAAACTTCATGTATCATCATAAAACTCTTAATAAAACATGACAAACTTTCACATAATGGTCATAAAGCAATTAGACCTCATTTTATCAATCATCGACTTCTCAAAATATGAAAACTCAAAAACTCATACAAACTAAACTAAGTCAAAAAAAATTTCTTAGCCAACAAAAGACTTACTCAAACATAATTATATACTAATATCATGCTCAAATACATATATCTTAAGCCAAAATCACTTAAATAACACATAGGCAAAAAGTCCTGATTTTTATTAAAGTAAACTCTTTGAAATTTAATAAACACACATGATACCTTAATCCATTCATAGATCTATCAATCTTAGCCAATTAATCTCACATATAACCCATCAATTTACAAATTAGAGCATAGATACACATATCCCTAATTTTATTAAACTAACTCATATCAAAATCATCAATTGACATCATATACTCAATTTACTCCATCAATCATCATCATATACATCTCATGGACTCATCTTCATCATCTATTAATCATCTTAACCATTGACTCAAAAGTTCCCAATTTTGGGTAAACTAAACTCCATCGAACTTTCACATCTCAAGGCATATACTTCACACATAACATCATACAATCTAGATCTATAAAAATAAGAATCACTTACCCAAGATTAAACAAAGATCAAAGTTTTCCTTTCTCACTCTTCAAACAAAACCCCACGGTCCTCTTGAAATCTTCAAGAATTGAAAGGTGTTTATGTTGATTTGGTGGAGGATTTGATCTTGAGGTGAACTTGGAAGCTTTGGTGATTCATCTATGGTGATCTTTTGGAGCAAAATCGGAAGAGAGGGAGAGAAATTGAGAGTGGCCGAATGGTGAAGAAAATGAGGGAAATGAAGTGAATTTGTCTTGCTTAGGAAGGATGATTGGAGACCAAATACTATTCACCATTTAATACTTGTCCCCCCCCCCTAAACCTACACACTAATTCCCTTCCCTTCATCTTCATACCACACGTCCACTTCCAGTAAGGCTAAGGAAATTAATCACAATGAGACACAATTATATGAAGCCATAGTTTGGGTAGTATACTATATCGGTAGACTAACACTTCTTGGTCTTTATCAAACAAGGGGATCTTATTATGACAACTCACGAGTTGCAAGGCTCAAACTCAACACAACATCAAAGCAAGGTGTTGTAGAAATTGTTCAAGAGAATCAAAAGAATGACCAGAGGGTATGAAATGATTAACTACTAGGTCGAACAAAATGACCTCGAGTATGAACCCATCTGGCTTTTCAACCGAAAGTTGAAACACATGGATTTTCAACCCAAAAGACGTCTACTGAGATTTGGATCATGTGGACTGGCCAGGTCCAACATCATCACCTCCCAGTCACACGGGAAACATCGTCCCGAACTTGGAGAGCCATGAAAATACTATACATAACAAAACATAAGCTCATCATGACAACTAAACTTATCTTAAGGTTCCCTATCCTATTGATCTCAAACCCCAAACCTCTCTTAAGACATATACACACAGACATACGTACACAGGCGAAACACACTATTCTTAAAATCTATCGTATAGCAAAAGTCAATTCGATGTTCCGTCGCACTTGAACATTCGAACGTAGAGACTATGGTTCAACCTTTGATGCAACGTTTACCTTGAATTCGTCGCGTATCGTCATTCTGTGCTTTTCCTTTACCTCGTACATATCTTTTCATTCCTCTTTGTAGTTCAAAAGAATCATTATTTTCTTGAGGGAGCTGAAATGCTCTAAGTTCTCTTTCATTCTTCTACATCATCACCTTAAGAATCGAGATTGTAGAGATATCCTACTAACCTAGTAGTCTATGTTCTTTTTGAAATTGTGATCATGCAACTTATAGCAATCTATGTTCTCTGGGAAAACATATGTCAATTTTTCTATTATTCGTCTGATCATAACATCATAGATTGCGAAAATATGCCATGAAAGGCAAAGCATTCAACATTTCATCATAGCATGCTCTTTACATAAACATATTCATAAAACATCTTAGAACAATAACATCTTTAACACGTTGAACTACAGTTACCTTCTTTCCTTGATTGAGCACGATGAAATGGAGTGTTGAGCGGTACCGTATAAACCCATGTAAGTCTAAAGAATCAAACTAGACTCGACTCTTTTAGAATAAGGTTTCTAGGGCCAGAGCGAAAGAACCGCTCTGATACCACTCTGTCACAGCCCGCAACCCTTAATGACAATTTTAGCCGGGATTATGACTTGGGATGAGAATTAATGAGTGGGAACGGATATGGACAATTACTTAACATTAAAGTATATGGAAATGTCACTCATAGATAAAATGCTAGGATCATATATGATCATTTGGATACTTATAAAACATACACATAAAGGAGAACTGATTAAGGTGGGTTACCCAATAACACGTGTCACAACTTCATAACATAGAGTTATTCTAATTAAAGTGTTTTGCAGCGGAAAACGTGTGAGATATACATATGAAGATGTATACTCAAGGTTACATTTCTTGAAATGTCAAAAGAACACCCGCTCAACATCATTCCATTCCATCAGCTGCTCAACCTGCACATTTAGAAATACATGCAGGGCTGAGTATAAAAATACTCAGTGGGCACATATGCCTACTATGAAATATAACATGCTTCGTAAAGATTTAAATTGTCATGCCATCATAAGCAGTACAGCAAGGGTTTTTCGCTAAAAAGGCCCAAGCTTACTAAATTCAGTTGTGATTCTTAAAGTTTGACTGCAGTCTAAGTTCTCTTGTAATCTATCATATCTGGAACTGTGTGCCGGAGAGGTGGCCACCTCTCACGGTCACTTGACCGGCCAACCCGCTAGATGACTCACGGTCACTGGTGTACACTAGCCCTGGCAGGATAGCTATCAACTGCTCAAGACCCGAATTCGATTGCATCATTGGCAAAGCCAAAGCAGATAGATATCATACTAAAATTTAAACATTTTATGGCAAGACAATACTTGAAATAACTTTAACTCAAAGATTTTGTCATGAAATAACTTGCTTGAACGTAACATTTAAACTCATTTGATATATATGAAAGTAATGCCCACCTGATTGCAGTGTTTTGCTACTTAAGACAATGATTCTCTTTCCTTAGCGCGATAGGTTACTCAGACGCTTTTGTTTATTTGAACCTTTGATAACACGAAAACATGTGTTCGAGTGAATAATAGAAAAGATAACAACAAATGCAGTGAATCACTATTCACTCATTTGTCTAACTACCCATATTTCCTTAAACGACTATATCTAACTCATATACAATCGTTCTTCCTTTATCAAAATACTTCATGTACCTTTGAGGATGTAGGAAATTCCATTTTATATTATTCATTTATTTATCTATTATAAAGAATAATTCTATAAACATAAAACGTTTTCCTTTTCCCCATTTAATAATGTCAATCACCAATATATATATATATATACACATCAATAGCTCATTTATAAACTAAAAGTGATATTTTATCAACAATAAAACTTTAAAATCCTTAATAGGAATTATTTTGAATCATTTCCATCTCAACAAAACTGTATAGATTCAACTTCAACTAATAAACTGTTTTTACTCCGAACTCGTATGGAGTCGAATTTCATATCAATAGAAACCTCTTTGAGTCTAGTTTAATTGAAAAAAAGGTATGTTGAAAAACTCCAAGTAGTTTAAGAGATATAGCGATTTTCCCATCGCCTACCAGATTCGGCAGTTTCTGCCAACTGAAAGTCCAGATTTTTGAAAAAATAGCAAACGTTACCGGAATAACCTCAAATTTTATATGAAGATAGCTAACACATATATATATTCATACAATAAAAAGTTGAGAGCTAAATATCAACATATGGTTACTGAAATAATTAACCTAATCATCTGCCTCACGACAGTTTCAGCAGATACTGGCAGTAGACTTCTCAAATTTTGAAAGGGTAGTAAACGAAGTTCAAATAACATGAAACTTTGTACAAATATTCACCACACTCCCATCTATACCCCAGAAATTTCCCATAATATAATAGAAACGGGAATGCATCGAAATAAGGGCGTCAACTTACCCTTGTCCAAGTGAGCACTAATGGAAGTTGTTCGTCGGGGGTTTTCTGGTCGTCGTTCCGCTATGGTGTTTAGCCGCGAAGGTCTACGACTTAGTCTTCCTCGTGCGAGGTAGATCAGGCTACACAACGGTGGTTTCTCGATCCTTTTTCATCGTAAGGATAGTGAGAAACGAAAGCCGTAAGTTGGCCGGTGGCTAAGTCGGGAATTCGACGTTGGCCGCCGAAGGATATTGCGGTCTTTGATCAGGGAAAAACATGTTGGAATAATAAATTATTAAACTTGATTTGTAGAAGGAAAAATCTAGAATCAAATAAAATAAAAGAAAGAAAAAGAAAAATATAGAGTATTCTAGAAAAACCTACTAAGTGAAGGAAATTAGAAGAAAATTCTAGAGACTATTTTAAACCATAAGTTAAGTCGGTCATTGAAGAAATAACCGACATTGTACACTATAAATATGTATTGTATCATTTCAATTGGTGAAGTGAAAAAAAGTGTGTAGTGGGAAGAAAAGGGATGTGAAGTAGAAAAAAGCATAAAGTGTTTAATTTGTTTCACTTTCCTATCACTTACAAAAACACACGTCCACACACATTCACAAATCCTCCAATCTTAATTATTCTCCCACATATTTAATATCTATATTTCCAACAAAGTGGTATCAGAGCCACAAGATTCTACTTGTGGTATGGCGAATTTACAATCCTTTCAAGTCCCCATGCTCAACAAGAGCAACTTCGACAATTGGAGCATCAAGATGAAGGCGCTATTGGGAGCCCACGATGTTTGGGAAATCGTGGAGAACGGCTACGAGGAGCCGCAGGACGAGGCTGCACTATCCCAACAACAAAAGGATAGATTGCGAGACGCGAGAAAGAGAGACAAGAAGGCTCTCTATCTCATTTATCAGGCGCTAGGGGACGACGATTTCGAGAAAATCTCGAACGCGAGCACCGCCAAAGAAGCGTGGGAGAAGCTCCAGAACGCGTGCAAAGGAGCGGAGCAAGTAAAAAAGGTACGACTTCAAACTTTAAGAGGAGAGTTTGAGTCTTTACATATGAAAGAGTCCGAATCGATATCGGATTATTTTTCAAGAGTCTTGGCGGTGTCTAATCAAATGAAAAGAAATGGTGAAAAATTGGAGGATGTAAGAATTATGGAGAAAATATTACGGTCACTAACCCCAAAGTTTGAGCACATTGTGGTGACGATTGAAGAAACTAAAAATTTGGAGGAGATGACGATCGATCTCTTGTTGGGGTCGCTGCAAGCATATGAGGAAAAGCAAAAGAAGAAGCAAGAAATTTTAGAGCAACTTTTAAAGTTGCAAGTAAGCCCGAAAGAAAAAGAAGAAGGTTCGAGCAATGGCCATGGACAATTCGGGAGAGGACGTGGTCAAGGTCAAGATCGAGGAAGAGGTCGTGGACGTGGACGAGGACGAGGGGGCTTCGTCAACAGTAGTGAAAGAAAGGAGTTTACAAGTGGTCGGGGGAGGAGCAACCCGCAGTCGAGGTACGATAAGTCTTCAATAAAGTGTTATAATTGCCATAAATTTGGGCACTATGCTTCCGAGTGCAGAAGTGAAAAAGTAAGGATTGAAGAAATGGCCAATTATGCCGAGAACACGAGCGAAGCAAATGGTAGTGTGCTTCTGGCATATAAAGGAGAAGCTGGAAGAGATGACACGTGGTACCTCGACACCGGTGCAAGTAACCACATGTGCGGGAAGAGAAGCATGTTCGTGGAGCTCGATGAGACGGTAAGTGGCAACGTCTCCTTTGGTGATGAATCTAAAATTCCAGTTAAAGGAAAAGGAAAAATATTAATCCGCTTGAAGAATGGAAATCATGAATTTATTTCCAATGTTTATTACGTGCCCAATATGAAAAATAATATCTTGAGTTTGGGACAACTCTTAGAGAAAGGTTATGATATTCACATGAGAGATTATAATCTTTCAATAAGAGATGGCAAAAATAATCTTATTGCCAAGGTGCCAATGTCTAAAAATAGAATGTTCTTATTGAATATTCGAAATGACATGGCAAAATGCCTGAAAGCGTGTTACCAAGATCCGTCTTGGTTGTGGCACCTACGGTTTGGGCACTTAAATTTTGGCGGTTTGGAGTTGCTATCAAAGAAAGAGATGGTGAGAGGTTTACCATCCATCAAGCATCCCGATCAACTCTGCGAAGGTTGTCTACTCGGGAAGCAGTTCAGAAAGCCATTTCCAAAGGAGTCAAGCTCAAGAGCTCAAAAGCCACTGGAGTTGATTCATGCTGACGTGTGTGGGCCAATAAATCCAAGCTCCCTGGGTAAAAATAATTATTTTCTGCTATTCATTGATGATTTTTCTAGAAAAATGTGGGTATATTTCTTGAAGCAGAAGTCAGAAGTATTTGATGCATTCAAGAAATTCAAAGCTGCCGTCGAGAAGGAGAGCGGAAGACAAATCAAGGCCCTGAGGTCCGATCGAGGCGGAGAATTCACGTCAAGGGAGTTTCTAGAATTTTGCGAAGTAAATGGAATTCGGCGGCCCCTGACAGTTCCGAGATCCCCCCAACAAAATGGAGTGGCAGAAAGAAAGAACAGAACAATCATGGAGATGGCGAGGAGCATGCTAAAGACGAAGAATTTGCCTAAGGAGTTCTGGGCAGAAGCAGTGGCGTGCGCGGTGTACCTATCCAACCGATCGCCGACAAGGAGCGTGTGGGGAATGACTCCACAAGAAGCCTGGAGCGGGAGAAAACCAGGAATTTCTCACCTAAAGGTATTTGGGAGCAAAGCCTACGTGCATGTACCAGATGAGAGAAGGAAGAAGCTCGATGACAAAAGTGAAGCATTCATCTTTATCGGGTACGACTCTAACTCCAAAGGCTATAAGTTATATAACCCAGAGACCAAGAAAACAGTGATAAGTTGAGATGTGGAGTTCGACGAAGAAGGAGTCTGGGATTTCAGCTCCAACGGTGACTTCACCTACATCCCACAGTTAGAAGAAAGAGCAGAAGAGCAAGTTGGAGAAGTCCAACAAGAGCCAGTGACTCCACCAGCTTCACCAGTGCCAGTCACTGAAGACTCGCCACCATCTTTCTTAAATGAAAGAGCCACACCACGAGCAAGGAGCTTGGGCGAGATATATGAGGAAACTGAAAGGTTAGAAGATCTTACCCTATTTTGCCTATTTGCTGATTGTGAGCCTGTTAGCTTTGAAGAAGCAACAGATAGTGAAAATTGGCGAGTCGCGATGGATGAAGAGATCAAGGCCATAAAGAAGAATGATACATGGGAGCTCGTGACACTACCGAAAGGGCACAAGGCTATTGGAGTCAAGTGGGTGTATAAAGTTAAGAAGAATTCCAAGGGTGAAGTGGAGAGATATAAAGCAAGGCTGGTTGCGAAAGGATATAGCCAAAGAGCTGGAATTGATTATGACGAGGTATTTGCTCCCGTTGCTCGCTTAGAAACTATCAGACTAATACTCTCTCTTGCAGCCCAAAATAGATGGAAGATTTATCAAATGGATGTCAAGTCAGCCTTCTTGAATGGGTATATAGACAAAGAAGTCTATATCAAGCAGCCAATGGGCTACGAGGTGAAAGGGCAAGAAGATAAAGTCTTGAAGTTAAAGAAGGCCCTATACGGACTAAAGCAAGCACCAAGGGCATGGAATAGCAGGATCGATAAGTACTTGGAGGAGAATGGTTTCACCAAATGCCCTCACAAGCATGCCCTCTACGTTAAAGCCAATGGAGGAGAAGTCTTAATTGTGTGCTTGTATGTAGATGATTTGATTTTCACAGGAAATAATCCAAAGATGATTGAGGAGTTCAAGAAGGCCATGTCAAAGGAGTTCGAGATGACAGACATTGGGCTGATGGCGTACTACCTCGGCGTGGAAGTCAAGCAACTCGAAGATGGGATCTTCATCACACAAGAAGGATATGCCAAGGAAATTCTCAAGAAGTTCAAGATGGAGGACTGCAAAGCAATCAACACGCCAGTGGAATGCGGGATAAAATTATCCAAGAACGATGGAGGAGAAAAAGTGGACCCGACATTGTTCAAGAGCTTGGTTGAAAGTTTACGGTACTTAACTTGCACAAGGCCGGACATTCTTTATGCGACAGGACTCGTGAGTCGCTATATGGAGAATCCAACTAATACGCATTTTAAGGCGGCAAAGAGAATTCTTCGCTACCTCAAAGGTACGCTCAACTATGGCCTGTTCTATTCAAGTACTGATGATTATAAGCTTGTTGGGTATAGTGATAGCGATTGGGCCGGAGACAATGACGATCGAAAAAGTACAAGCGGATTCGTATTTTTCATGGGAGACACTGCCTTCACCTGGATGTCGAAGAAGCAACCCATAGTCACGCTGTCAACATGTGAAGCTGAATATGTGGCTGCCACATCCAGTGTTTGTCATGCAATTTGGCTACGAAGTTTACTGGAAGAGCTTGGATGGCCACAAAAGGAGCCAACAACGATTTGCGTGGATAATAAGTCAGCAATCGCGCTCTCAAAGAATCCGGTGTTTCATAATCGAAGCAAGCATATTGACACCCGCTTCCACTACATCAGAGAATGCATCGCAAAAAAGGAGGTCCAAGTGGAGTATGTGAAATCACAAGATCAAGTTGCCGATATTTTTACCAAGCCGCTCAAATACGAAGATTTCGTCAAGTACAGAATTTTGCTCGGAATGACAAATCAAGTTTAAGGGGGAGTGTTGGAATAATAAATTATTAAACTTGATTTGTAGAAGGAAAAATCTAGAATCAAATAAAATAAAAGAAAGAAAAAGAAAAATATAGAGTATTCTAGAAAAACCTACTAAGTGAAGGAAATTAGAAGAAAATTCTAGAGACTATTTTAAACCATAAGTTAAGTCGGTCATTGAAGAAATAACCGACATTGTACACTATAAATATGTATTGTATCATTTCAATTGGTGAAGTGAAAAAAAGTGTGTAGTGGGAAGAAAAGGGATGTGAAGTAGAAAAAAGCATAAAGTGTTTAATTTGTTTCACTTTCCTATCACTTACAAAAACACACGTCCACACACATTCACAAATCCTCCAATCTTAATTATTCTCCCACATATTTAATATCTATATTTCCAACAAAACAGAGAAGACTTCGGCCTTTCGATTGTTGGATTTGGTAGCCTGAAGATGGAGGAACGAGTACACGTTCTCGGTTCAGAGCCTAGTGGCCGGTCGGCGAATAAACAGCCCGGCGAAGGGAGCTCACTTGAGCTTAAGAAGTATGCAAAGTTGTGATTTGAAGCTTGTTGGCTTCACTTTCTCTGCACGGGTGTGGTTCTTGCTAGAGTGGAGTGAGCTGTGTGTTAACTGATATGCTATGTATTTATAAGTGGATTCCGTAGACAATGGAAATTATGAAGGTTGAAATTTGTGTAGGGAGTTGGAGAGGATTACTGTAGAATCTTTGAAGATTTTGGATTGCAGACGATGGAAATCTGCAGCTTTTGAAAATTGTGGATATTGGCGTGATTTTCTTCTGCCACCTTTGAAAACTTTGCTCTCGGCGTGATCATCTGCTCCTGAAATTGGGGCTTTTTGGATTGCATGGAAGATATTGCAACTTTGAAAAAATTGTTGCAGTAATGATACGTTGAAGGGGAAGGTGGAATAGTGTAGGAATAGTGTAGGAATTGATGTGTTGGATGAAAAATCGAGACATACGTGTAGTGCCGTGATCTAGTTTCTCCTAGTTCCTGTAATAATTCTCCAATTCTCGTTTAATAAATACTCGTCGTATTTATATAAATTAAATCCTCAATCTTGAGATTTAATACGTGAAAGTCGGAATTAATTCGCGACTTAATACCTTAACACATATAACGCGAAATAATAAAATTATTATGCATATGATCTCAAATTATAATTCTAGCAATTTGATTTAAATAACACGATTTATGAAATCGGTTATAAATCTAAAATTTCTAATGGTATTGATTCAATCAACTGGTAATGCAAAGTTTCAAATGTGTAGCTAAACCAATAATTTAATTATTGGTTTGATTCATGACTGAATATTAAATCGCAGCTCTGTATCTCTTATACTCTTATACAGACTTTTGCTGAAATAATATTATCTGAACAAAATAATCACAATAAATAATTAAAAAAAATTTATAACTAATGCACATATTTAATCTAATATGTATTTAAAAGAGCGGGGCATCACACTTTGCGTCAAGTTTAGGACAAAAAATGGTGTTTCCACTTCACACCCGTCAATCTAATAAAATCGATGTGGAATTCTTCGATCTTTTTTTATTTAAAAAATAAAAACGATCGTTATTTTTTTTATTTCTTCGTTACAGCAACTCAACTGTTAATTTATTGAGTAGAGAAAAGAAATATCTTAAGGAGCTACGCTACTTTATTAATATCCACAGCTTCAAAATTTTGGAAAATGAAAATGTGAGTGGGTTTGGTGATTGAAGTGTTGGGTTTTCGCAGAATAATCCAAAGAGCAAATCAATCTTTCCTTTACTGCAAGACGTGCAAAACAAGCAAACCCGCTCAGACCAAAGCAATTTGGCAGTGAATGGATATCTGCCAACAAAAGAATTTTACTATTTAGACGCCCCCACCCACTCCACAATTTCATTATTTCTATTCTTTTCTTTTTCGATTTTTATATTTAATATAAATATATTTTCCACCACTTGATTTCTGTAACTTACCTTAGAGTTTTTGTTTTTTCTGCTTCGGATGATTAATGCAGATTTTTTCAGTTAAATCCCAACAAGTTTTTTTCGTTTAAAAATTTGCAGGCTTACAGATTTGGGGATGGATGACTAATTAAACAAATTTTGTATTCTCTTCCCTTCGACTTGATCTAGCTTGCTTTCTTTTGTAAGTTGTTAAATTCGATTTGCTCTAGATTTTTTTGAATAATCAATTTTACTATAATAAATATGAACACACATATTTTTATATTATAATTTTTTTTTAAATAATCGTATCAAATTTAAAGAACTACATCAACTAACGCGACATAGAGGAATTAACTAATTTAGTACGGAATTTTAGTATAAAATATCATCACCTAAGTTCAGTAACTTTCCTTGTACACGTCAATTGTCTACATCCGCAGCTAAGGATATAATGGAGCCGAGTCGAATAATTTATTGCTCAAAATTGACTCGTTTAACTAATCGAGCTACTAGCCTATATTATCGATCGAATTTAATTAAGTCGAATACAATGCCGAGCCTAATCGAACTTTTAAATTTAAAATTTTAATTATTTTCCTAATACATAAGTTATTTTTCAAATATATAAGTTATTTTATTCACAACAATGTAATGTATTTACTATTTTCTTGTAAATAAATGATGTTAATTAGATACTTAATCCAAATATTATTAATTATAGTACTCCTTTCGTCCCACTATAAGTGAGACGCTTTCTATTTTAGATGTCCCACCATAAGTGAGACTCTTTCCTTTTGAGAGTGTTACGAGTTTTAATAAAATAATTGGGCGTGTTGTGAATGAAATAAGAATTCCATCTTTTATATGAGTATTAAAATAATTAAAGTGAAGTTAGGGTTTCACTTACTTTTATTAAAAATAAAAATAAATATTAAAATATAAGACGGTCAGAAAAGAAAATATGAATACTAAAAATTGAGATAGAGAAAGAAAACTATTTTTTGTAAATTTATGGTGGTGAGAGGAATTATGAATTTAATTAAATAGGTCTGAATGATTATTGGAAAAAGAGAAAATTAATTTATTTCCATAAGTGGATTTCAGTAACCGACCTCAGGTTTTTTGTTTCTTCTGCTTCTGATGTTATTGCATTTCCAATTCCCTCGTGCCCCACTTATCTCAATCAACCTCTTTCGTTTTTACTATTCCATCATTATTTTTGAATTATATATATATATATATAGAGAGAACGATTTTAATGAGATATCTGAATGGGGTGAGATCTTACATTATTATTATTTTTTAATTTTATTTTATTATAAGTGGCTTAAAACTTTTCGGCATAAAAATTAAAGAAAATGTGTAAATTAATTATAAGTAATAGGACCTACACTTTTTTTAGGGTTAAATTTTTTAATTTATGAAAATAGGCTACTCATAATAGAATGACCTAAAATGAAATACATGTTACTTTTAGTGGGAGAGGTGGAGTATTATGTCGGTGAGACCTCTACACCATATAAAGGTGAAAAAGTACTATATCAACAAGCCAAAGGTAACTACTTGGAGGCTGATCAAAAATAGACTACCAACTTGTGACGAGCTGTTGAAGAGGAATATCCCGCTTGCGATCGAGGGGAGCTACTGCACTTCGTGTGTAGCAAGTTTGCAAACCACCTATTTCTTCTCTGTCCTAAAGCGGGGAAGGTCTGGGATCAGATTCAGAAATGGCTCGGGATAATTACGGCCTGTCCTCAAGGTATCATACAACATTTCTTTTCGTTTTCTAATTTGGGAAGAGGAAAGAAAAGCTGCAATTTTCTCAAAGCACTTTGGATGTGTACCATTTGGCTTCTTTGGAAAGGAAGGAATGAAGGTCGTTTCGAAGGCAAGGTTTGGGAGATCCAATCTTTGGTTCAGGAGATTAGAGTAGATTATGGAGTTGGAATAAAGCTTTTAAAATTATTGAGTTGGATGTGAGTTTCTCAGTTTGGTGCTCGGGTGATTTGATTTCTCTGTAGCTTGTCCTGTGTATCTCTTTGAACTTTGGTACCTCTGGTACCCTTTTATTTTATTTCGAATTTTCTGATCAAAAAAAAAAAAGCAACATTGAACCCAAAACTTTCCAAAAAAAAAAGGTCTTTAAATGCTTCAACTTTACCGCTTAAATTATGCCTAATTTGCTTACTCCCTCCGTCCACGAAACAAGTTCACACTTGCTGCTCGGCACGAAAACTAAGAAAGCTGAAAAATGTGGTGTAAAGGACTAAAATGGTAGTGTTAATGTGTTTTGATTACTTTTACTAATTTTTTCATTAGCTTAAAGGCATTGGACTTTGACAACTTTATTTCTTTTCTTTATTTATTCATTTATTTTGTTTATTCTTTATTTTTAACTATAAATATATTTTTAATCATGCAGATTACAAATAATTGTAAGGAATAATAATTGTAATGAATCGGTTCATTTAATTGAAAGAAATAATGGCAGAATACTTGTAAGGATTAATTGCATATGGAAATCGGTACATTAATGGGCTGTTGCTTAATTAATAATCTGGAATATAATATATTCACAAACAAAAGTGTCAACTGGCAGATTACATTCTTGGAAAAAGTGGCGCCACTTTTTTTCACATTTTAGCTCCAAAATATTGGAGGAAAATTTGAAGCTACAACTACCAATAAAAGTGTCAATAAATACTAGTGGGAGTTGGGTGAACACATTAAATTCACCCAACTCCTTAAAATGGTAAAAAATAGAGAAAGTTCAAAGCTAACTAATGTTGAAAGAAATCAAATAGCACAATGGTTGTTGCAACGGAGTTCCAACGACAAACTTGAATACGGCGCAAACACGGAGGCTGCCACACTCTTCAAAATAAGTAGGAAGACGATTTGGTGCATATGGAAATCCGCCACTGCCCAACAAGCGCTCGAACAACCTATTCAATTGAAATCAATGAAAAAAGGATCAACACACAAGGATAAATGAGTGATTGATGCAGAACAGATAAAGAGTTTAAGTGTGCTACAAAGATCTTCAATTAGAGTCATGACATGTAATCTTGGGGTTAGTAAGTCACTTGTAGGTGTGTGGGTGGAAGACAAGAAATTATGAGCACATACCAATGCTATCAAGTCATTTTTGACCCCTCAAAACAAGATATCAAGGCTGCGATGGAGCCTTAGGTAGCTTAGTGGTATAAATGAGGAAGGATTCATCAAGTTTCAAACCATATTCAACACCATACACATAGACGAGAAGTGGTTTTACTTAACCAAAAGTAAGGATAGATATTACCTTATGCTGGGTGAGTCGGACCCTTATAGAGCTTGCAAATCTATGAGGTACATACCTAATTGGTAAAAAGTGTAGTAATTTTAAAAGTAAGAGAGGGAAAATATGTCCAAAAAGCAGAGTGAGAACTTGTTTTTGTGGACAAATATTTAGAGGCAAGTGGGAACTTGTTTCGTGGACGGAGGGAGTACTATTCTATCATTATTGATAATAAATCTCGACTGTATATTTCTGATGGTATTTAATATACGTTGATCCAGAGACGGATCCACGGCTCCCAGTACGGGGGCACCGGGCACGTGCCCCCACAACATTTTCTATATATATTAATTATATAGGGAAAATTGCACTTAAATACACAAACTTTGCCAAAAATCCATATTTGACGCGAAGTTGAGATTTTACATTTTAATATACCAATTTTCTTTGTTGTCCAAATTTAACACGACTTAATTCTTAAAAATTCAAAAAATAACCCATTTTTGTAAATAATTATACAAAGACCCACTTATGTTATAATTTGGGACATTTAAACCAAACCAAGATATTTCCTTATGATGTTTTCTTTTAAACCATTTTAGGCGCGGAAGAAAACATCATAAGAAAATATCTTATTTTGGTTTAAATATCCCAAATAATAACATAAGTGGGTCTTTGTATAATTATTTACAAAAAAGGGTTGTTTTTTGAATTTTTAAGAATTAAGTCGTGTCAAATTTGGACAACAACGAAAGTTGGTGTATTAAAATGTAAAATCCTAACTTCGCGTCAAATATGGATTTTTGGCAAAGTTTGTGTATTTTCACGCAATTATCCCGATTATATATGTATATTAATATAAATTTTATTATATCTTATTATTGCCAATCCCAAAATTCTATATTATAATATAGTTTCATTAATTATAATATAAATTTTTATAAAATTCTGTAATCCCAAAATTCTGTAATTATAATTTTTATTATATTTCTTATATATATATATATATATATATATATATATATATTACTAATTAGGGTTAATTGCACATAAAATACTGAACTTTCGTCCAATTCTGATTTTGCACACAAACTTTGAAATGTAGCGTGTAAATTACTAAACTTTAGATTTTATCTAATCTTGCTACTAATCCAAATTAATTTCGGCCAAATACCAAGCTAATATGACGTGCCAATATTTGACATGACGTATCTATTGTTAATTTCTATTAATAAAAAAAAAAGAACACAAAGCAAATAACTCAAATTGTCAATAACTTAATATATCCAATGAAATAATAGTATTTTTTTTTAATTCTCAAGTTTAAATCATTTTTTTTTCTAGTTCACTCTTACACAACTGATTACTCCAATATATAAAATAGAAGTCATTCAAATAGTATAAATATATATAGTTTATAAAAAAATTAATCTTTAGATAATGAAAATTTAATAAACTTTATTACTTAGCTAAATATTTTTTTTTATATATTAAGCTATTGATAATTAAAATGTTCTTTGGTTAACACACCTAAATTTGATGAATCCCCGTACTATTATCGAATTTATTCAATTAATTAATTCAACTAAAAAAAATACTATTATTTGATTTGATATATTAAATTATTGACAATTTGAGTTATTTGCTTTGTGTTCTTTTTTTATTGATAAGAAATTAAATAAAAAATATTATTTTGTCAACTAATTGTCACGCCAGAATAAATACGCCACGTGAAAATTGGGACACCATATTATATATTAGCTTGGTATTTGGCCGGAATTTGGATATTAGTAGCAAAATCAGATAAAATCAAAAGTTTAGTAATTATCACGCCACAGTTCAAAGTTTGTGTGCAAAATCAGAATTGGATGAAAGTTCAGTATTTTATGGGCAATTAACCCTACTAATTATAATATAAATTTTTATTGTCGAAGGTTTCAATTATAATAGACTTGAATTATTATGTAGTAATTTTTTTTAACATATTTTATATATGAAGTAGTTATTTTGTGCCCCATGATAAAAAAAATTTGAATCCGTCCCTTCGTTGATCATAAGAGTGATACTTTGAAGAGTACTATTCTCAGTTACTAATTCAAATTAGAGATACAATGGAGATCAAGTATGATTAATGACGGAAACCTTATATATTTTTGTCTTGTATCATAGGGTTAATAGTGTTTTATATCCGTAACTTTCAGCATTTTTCATAAAATATTTCGAACTTTCATTTTCTCCTAAAAATTTTCGAACTTTTAGTTTTTTTTCACAAAATGTCCCACTATACAAAATTCGATAACCGAAAGATGTTAAAAAATTACAAATTTTCAGCGTTTTTCGACAACAGTGATTCCTAATTTGATTTTCCAACAATGACGGTCCCCAGAATATTTCTTTCAACTAGATAATTCATCTTTTTGTCGCTGAATTTTGTATAGAAGGACCTTTTATGAAAAAATCTGAAAGTTCAGAGTTTTTTTAGAAGAAATTTAAAGTCCGGGACATTTTGTGGAAAACGCTAAAAATTTGGGACATAAAACACTATTAACCCTGTATTATATCAAATAGTCTCTCTATTCCACAATTTAATATCTATTTAATAATGAAATGTGTTTTAATAAAATAACAATTAAGTGTATTGTGAGTGGAAAAGAGCTTTTTTTTTTTAATCAAAATATTAAAATAATTAAAATGTAGTAAGAGTCCCATATTTTATAGGATTGTGGGAGATACTGTTATTAAAAATAGAAAAGTATACTTATATGAAAAATAGACTAAAATGAAATTGTAAATACTAAATTGTGAGATGGAGGAAGATAAAAAATTAATATATATGCTTGCTTTTAAAGATATGCCCAAATCGTTTACAACGTAAAGAAGCTTATTGTTTTCTTTGTCAACGATGCAGGCTTTATCGTATTCGAGGCGGCCGAGAATATCGGGTGTACGGTACACTCGAGTCAACTCAAATTTTGATTTGAATCTAACTCAATTAAACTATTCTACTCGAATGTCAAGTGTAGTGTAGTGTCGTTTCGATATAGTGTTAGTGTCATTTACATGTAGTGTTAGTGTCATTTTAATATAGTGTTAGTGTCATTTTACACGTAGGGTGCGTCTCTTTGGTTGTAAATTTATCATGAGAAAATGAAGGATAAACAAAATTTCACCCTTTAAATCATTCATTTCTTTTCTCTCATTTTCTATTTGACCCTTACTCATTCCTCCTTTACACTATAAAAGAAGGATGATATTATCCCTTCAAAAATAGTGTGATATATTATCCTCATTTGTAGTAAAAATGAGGAATGAGTAAATGTTAAGTAGGAAATGAGGGAAAAGAAATGAATAATTTAAAGGGTGAAATTTTGGTTATACCTCATTTTCTCATGATAAATTTACAACTAAATAGAACGCACCTATAGTGTTAGTGTCATTTATAAAACAAAATAATGTTAGTATTATTTTTGAAATAGTGTTATTTGTAAAATAAAATAGTATTATAGTGTCATTCTAAAATTGTGTTAGTGTTAGTATCATTTCAAGAAAAAATGGATCAAAATAATTAAATTGAATCAGTATCCGAGTCGAGTACAACCCGAATGTACGGTACACTCGGGTGTATGGGAGACCACCTCTTAGTATAATTTGGTATTTTAATTGAATGTAAGCCTTTAATTTCTCCAAACGACGTATACATAAAGTTAAATACTGAAAATTTACTTGTCTTAATATCACTATCACATTATACGGTAGCAAGTAAGAAAATTCTCTTAATATAAACTATTCCGGTATCCTCCTCTATCTTTTAAATTTTAAATCTTTTAATATCTTATTTTGAGAATTTGTAAAGCATTGATTTACCATGCCACGAATTATTAGCAACTAAAAAGTTATAGCAATAATTGAACAGAATTGAACTCCCGCAAATTGATATTTAAATCTGATTGATCACTGTCTAAGCGGCTCGTTCAAAAAATAGCAACACGTTTATTTTTTTATATTTTAAAATGATCTACTTAGAATATAATGATGGCACTAATGATTATTGTCATTGCTTGATATTTTTTTCTTGCAATTTTCACACACATATATTGCTAGCTAAAGTAAGAATATGGACTTTAAGAGCGAGCATTTTTTTTTTCTCTTCATTTTTGAAAATTTCTAATCCATTTAAACTTCAAACACATACACAACAATCGTAAGGACAGAAAAATGCTTGATTCGACCTGTAATTTCGAGCTTAAAATATAAATGTGCTTGAATTTAACTAGAAATTGCAATTGTGTATACCATAAGTCAATGACATGAATATTTAAACTTAATTTATTTTGGTCGAAAACAAATATGTCATAAAGTAACACAAGAAATCAAGTGGCAAAAAAAAAAAAAAAATCCTTGTTTGGTACTTTCCTAAAATACAACTCAATTATTATCACCGATGAAATTTAGATTTGAAGATTTTACTTAATCAAGAAAAGGGTCCATTTTTTTTTTTTTTTTAATGGGGGAGGACAAACAAATATTATCAAAAAGGATAGTGTTATTCATATATATTAGATATAACATAACACCTTTATATTTTTTACATAATATTAAATATTTTTTCATAATCCTATTCTGCAGAGAAGTAAAGTTCGGATGCCAGCGTTGTCGTTTACAAAGCTGTGGGATTAAAGAAAATACGCGTATATTAGATTAGGGATTTATGCTATGATTACTTAATATGATAATAAGAATAACATGTATGCAACGTTGTAGGATGTAAGGAGGTCGACAGGGCTAAACCATCGACTGGACTAGATCACTGACAGGGCTGAGAAAGATATAGATAATTTATGTGAGCATAGCTCATAGCTGCGGAGGGATCCCAGAAAGGCTCTAAAGCCGGAGAACACCCTTGGGACTAGAGTACAACCCATCGCACTCACGAGAGCATGCAATGTGCGTGAGTTAAAGAAAAAGACTAAAATACCCCTAACTGTAATGCAATATAAATAGAAAGTTCTCATGCCTTGTACATATTACGTTCGATTGTAATACTATTGTTCCAACTTAAAACACCTAAGTTGACTCACAAGAGAACGAGGTCAACTCTAGCGTAGTAAGTTAACCCAAGTCGATTATCAAGGAAAGCTAAACATGGAGACTACTTGTACTACACACATAGAAAGAAGAAGAGAAGAAGAGAAGAAGTCCTAAACATTCTAATCACAATTTGGGTCTATTTTTCAACTCTACTGATCATCAAACATAAATCTTAAAATTAATTCTAAGGAAAAGATAAATACATAAATTACTTAATGCAGATAACTCTACAGCAGAATAAAATCCTAACATTAAGTGTAGAATCAAAATCAGAAAAGAATTGAAACATAAATGTGTTCACGCTAACTCTAAAACCTAATTTCTGCATAAAAAGAACCCTAGAAAATTCAATCACAGGAAACGCATAAAGTAAATGCAGAATTACTCAAAATCATAATTACGTTAATGATAAACATAAAGAAAAACTTTACTGAAAAGAAATCATAATTCCTACGGTAATTCACGTTCACAGGGAAAGTGAAAACAACTAGCAAGTTCTTGAAACTAAATCAAATCAGAAAGAAAATACAAATCAACAATGATCAAATCCAATCTAACAATTCTTCTACTAGTCCAATCAAACAAGATAATCCTAAGAGAAAACTAAAGAAAAACTGTAGAACTAACTCCTATTCTATCCAGTGTGAACTCCCTTTCTTTTACCGTCACGCCTCTTTTAATTAAAAGAGCATAACTGGCGTCGACTGCGGCCGCAGAGAGGACGGAGGCCGCAGGGCACTGCGGCTGCATGGGGGGCAGCTACGCATATGAAGGCTGCGGGCGCAGGGAGCTCGGCGAGCGTAGCCTCTCTGCCGGCGCCGATGCACTGCGGCCGCCGTACTCTAGTGCCTTCAATGCTCGTTCTTCCTACTCAATATCCTCCTACTTTAGCCACATCAACCACCTATGATCTCTTCCATGTCAGTCATGTAAAAACATAAAAATATACTCAAAAGCACCAAAATATGAGCAAAAACAAATCACCATAATATCATGCATACACATAAAATAGTAGCAAAACATGCATAAACAACTATTACTACACTTCTTCGTTTTCTCCTTGTGAGGTTATGTTTTCGATTTTTCCTGTTTTCAACTAATAAGAGAAAATCAAGCATTCAATCAAGGATTTTAGTGTTCAAATCGGTGAAAGTTGTCTAAAGAAGAAAATCAAGTTTATCTTTCATCCACTTGATCAATCATTTACTTATTGTTTATATAAAACGAGAAATCATCTTTTATGAACTCGATCAACAATTAGCGTCATTTGTGGGAAAAAAGAGTTCAGGCGTGAGATTTGCATGATTTTGTTAGAGGAAACATGTTATCCAGCAAGCCATTACTGTTTGGGTCAATGATTTTATATTTACATGATTACGTGTTGTTTTGAGTGTAATGGCAGAGCAATTACGAGATTCACATGTATTCTTTCTAGTGTGCATCACGAGTTTCAGTGTAATTCCTATTGATGTTCGAATATCTTATACTAACTTCAGTATTAAATATGGTTATTAAGTGTTTTAATGCTATTTTCGTGTGGATTATGCTTTTTATTTGTGATACGCAAAATTCTGGGTTTATACAACACGACATGGAACCTTATCAAAGTTCTTTCTAATAGGGGATATGTATGTTATGTTTATGGGATTTCTTGGCCTTATTTATTTATTATTAGTTTAATATATATGTCCTCTCTAATAGTATTACTTGTTTATGACTGAGATATTATCCATGAGCTTATGAGGAACTCCTCGAGGGCCATATTTATCGTCCTCAGGCCTGGAAATTCTATTTTTGATATCAATCCTTATAATCCACCAGGCTCTGAATTATGGAGGGCGCCAACGTTAATCGAGATCTTGCAAGGGACTTTGAGAAAAAGACATCTGGCCTGACTGATAACACCATCGGGCCAATTGAGAATTAGAATGTCACCAGATCAACACCATTAGCCCCGATTGGGCACGTTTTGCTACCATCGAGTGTCACACTAAGGTTCAACCATAAATCTGCCTGTTGGAGGCACTTCCATGTCTAGTGGATGGTTGGTGTTAGAACAAATGCTTTCGCTCTTCAATTATGTTCTCATGAGGCAAATGATGGGCGTTCATTTCACCCTTTTAGCTCCAAGCGCTCCACTAATCACCATTGTGCAACCATGGATGTTGAATATATCATCGGGTGCTAACCTAGTATCAATGATGAAGACAACCCTACTGAGAATCGTGGTGTTATCCCTCCAGCACCACCAAAAGATGTCAACAATCGAATGATGGAAAATCCTGATAAACGACTTGTAGGCGGGTTTCATTTCCCAAGGGATGTGGAACTCACCGAGGATGTAAGAGATCCATCTAGCAAGACAACCCCCATTAGCAAGTAGGATAAAACTGATGATCCCGTTGCATTGCAAGATTAAATGCTACTCATGCATAAACACATTCGAGAACTTGAGGATGTGATAGAGAAGAAAGACTGCCAAATTGAGACCTTAATCCAAGGAAGGAAGAAAATACACTCTAAACACAAGGAACATTCCAAGTAAAAAGAACACTACAAAAGAAAAAAGCATAGGCAAAAGAGAGAGTGTGAGGAATAGGATCACCCTGAGTAAAAGGCTGATTCCGCGACTATGACAAAGTGCATTTTCTGATGAAATTTTGGCAAATGCCCTGCCACGAAGCTACAAACCAATTAATCTAGATTATGATGGCTCTGAGGACCCAGAGGTCCATATAGCTCGATTCGAAGGATTGGTCATGTTGCACCAATACTTTGAGGGTATCAAGTGTCGAATCTTCTCGACAACTAGACACACACCCATCGTGCGGTGCGGGCAAAATACTTGTGTATGCCCAGTACAGACAATACACGCTCTTATGTCCCACTACAAGAACTCAGTCTTAGTGGTAAGTGTAGGGTCGAATCCCACAGGGAGTGAGGAACCACTTTGTTCTCCAACGACAAACTGAGGTGTCACAAGTCTCAATCTGTATACTCTGCACAAGAAATTAACAAGATCAATAATAACAAAGGGGTGAGGTTATTCGGTTAGGTTATAACTGTTGTTAACATTCGTTTCGGTCATAGGCATACTGATAATTCGTCCATGATCCATATAAATCCAAGGCGTGGCCCAAAGACATTGGGGCGTTTCAAGGGGTTATACTTCACATTTAGGATGGTTGATCCCATTGTGGTCACTTGGTCTGAAGGTCACACATTCCCCGGTCACAAGGCAGTGCTTCACTTCTCTATAGATGGTAGTCATACCTGTTGCTCACCAAGTATGACCCTCACCAACTTTCTCTCCCGAGGTCCCCAACTCCGCACTTTGAGTGACACATGCCTCCTGGACACAACCATTTTCGGCTTGTCAGCCGACCAGTCATAGACATGCTACGGCGCCGAGATTGCTTTCCTCGTTTGATAACCATGGCTTGATGCCTCGTCACATTTGATGGATAGTCTCTAGAGAAGCCCAAGACTGAGGAAGGACAGTGTATCCCATCAATCCTTTCCCCACCTTCCGGATCTACAACGCCTTTTATTGACACTGCTCAGCTACTCGGTCTTGGGTATACCGGTTGTCACGCCCTGGTATACCCTGGCCTTTGCTTGACACGGACAGCGTTTTACCGAACGGTGATCACCCGTTAGGCCCCTACTGCCTATGGTGTTGAACAGATCCTTCCGGAACCACGAGATTCAACCGAAAGAAATGCCTCACGAATGTTTACATGTTATCAAACAATTATTTCCACCCCTAAAACCTCACCAACGGAATTACTCACACATAGCAGAATTCATAAATACGAAATGAATTAAACACATCATAGGACAAAAGGAAATACTTGAATAGATAAAGTAATACCTAAGGCTTCGAGCCTTCAATCTTGTTCGAATGCAAAACACAACAGAAATAGGAAAATAGTACTGGAATGTAAAATTGTTTGGATGCCACACTTCGGCGAATTAAAGTAGTAAAACTAAAGTAAAACGGGAGTTCAAAAGGGCCAAGAGCTTGTGCACGCTGCACATCATCAATCTGTTATACTGCCGAATGGTCGAGGTCTAACCCTAGCTGCGCCAGCTTCATATCTTCGCCGGGATCTTCTTTCCTTCTATAGCTCAATCCTTGATTGATCCGATTGAAGATAGCGTCCAGCTGCAAGCTTTAGTCAACCTTTCCCTTCCTTCAGATCCTTCCAGCTTCTTCCTCTTGCTTCCGCTTGCTTTCTCAAAATCTCCGAGATTCACTTTCCTTTCCTGGCTTCGGCTGTCTGCTTCGCATGGTGGTGGTCAGACGGATTGCCTTCTTCGGTTTGATTCATACCAGGTGGGTTGCTTCAGGTTCCCATGCCCCAAGTTAGACTGGAGAGGTACTGCGGCCGAAGCTCCATGCTGGTAAACATGACATAGCAATCTGGGCTTGGTAATGCCCATTCCAACCACGTTCTTTCCGTTTCCGCTCCACTGGACATTCCTTCCTTAACAACTTCGTTTTCCCCCTGGACAGACCTGAACTGACACAAATAAAGAGAAAAATAGGGCCAAATGGCCCAAAAGTCGAAGACGCATCACACCTACACACTTAAACCATACTTGCCCTCAAGTATGTAGGTGGATTTACATAAGACACGGACGAAAAGGTTGAAAGAAAAGGAATAAAACTACGAGACACGAAACTTGCACCAACATCAGGATCAGATCATACTAACATGCATCATTCAGTTCAGTCAAACCAAAAACCAGAGTAATGAACATGCATAAAGTGTGATAGTAGTCTCTCTTTTTCTCAAGTACCGGGCTAAGTGTATACACTCTTAATTTGCTGTGCCAGTTCTTCTAAGAGTTTGATTGAAAACTACAAGTGGAACACACTAGTACGACTCATCAGAGGGTCTTTGTTTGGTTGTAATGGGGTATACGGAGCAAAGGTGGAATAAATATGGTTCAGTGGCTAATTCAGTATCACCCTTACTCAGCATACATATTCAATAAAGCTACAACCAACCCTTTATTCCCCCGTTTTCAATAGGGTTCATCTTTTCTTTGATTTTTGGCAATACTTTTCATTCATCATTTTTTTGTGCCCAGATTTTCTTTATTTTCACCAATTCCTTGTCTACCATTTCATGCACTCCCAACAATTCTTTCTTTTAGATATAGCAATAGAAAGACTCAAGAAAGAATGAATTCGGCTCAAATTGGCATAACAAGGGAATCTTTTTCACATTTATCAACAAAGAAGAATCTGGGGCCCTAATCAAAGAAATGTGCCCAAATCACACAAGTCATTACTAGCAATATAAGTCCTCAAACAAAATCTAGATTCCCTAGCACAGCAAAGTCTCACCAGAAATATGCAATTTTTTTTCAAAAACATATGGCCCTGATCTCACTGGTGGG
This sequence comes from Salvia miltiorrhiza, assembly GCF_028751815.1. Lineage (NCBI taxonomy): Eukaryota > Viridiplantae > Streptophyta > Magnoliopsida > Lamiales > Lamiaceae > Salvia > Salvia miltiorrhiza. Next base: position 30,451,828 of record NC_080390.1, read on the forward strand.
GTACTCTCAGTAACCTCACAACTACCATCATGCATATCACACTCAACCACCAAATCAAACCATAACCAAATCAGCATGCATATTCCTATCACCATCAAATAGTGCAAGTAAGACTCGACTCAAACAAAGATTATAAAGACACTAAAACATGAAAATCAAAAGACAAAATAAAACCTAATCTAAGAGTTCAGGGGAAAAGAACTTAGTCATTTTGGTCGAAGGATCTCTCATCCGCATTCAGCCTCTTCTTGATTTCTTTAAAACTAGCCTCCATTGCTTTGAATCATTCCTCCATGGTATCCCTCAAGGTGGCCACTTCTGCACCCAACATCAGCAGCTCATCCTTAATCTCCTTCAGTTCGACCGTCAGCATGGCAATCTCGCTACTGACCAGGCGAGATGCACCCTGTTCCTTTGCAATTTTCAGTTCAGGTCTAACCGAGCTGCCCTCCGGGTGGACCAGGCGGTGACCGCCTTTCTCATCAACCTCACAATTCGCCAACGCACAAGACGCCCGATATCAAGGAATCGGGTCTCTGCTACAGCTGCTTCATCTGGGGCCTCATCGTTGAAATTTGCAAGTTTCTTCGCCAGGAGGGTCACCAGCGGGCATAGGGAGAGGTACTTGTTGGTGTGGGTTACCCCATACTGAAACTGCATTGCTGCGGTGAACCCAAAGTTCACCCTCTTCTTCTCCACCATGCACCAGAGCAAGAAAAGCTCTTGCTGCGTGACCACATTCGACCCCTCGATCCGGCCGTAGATGTTGTATGCCAACCATCAATGGCATATCTGCAGAGCTGGGTCGCGGATTTCGTTGGACTTGCTGATGTTTTTCACATACTTGGCCCCCGTCGAGATTTGAGACCAGTAAAGGTCAATCTGACTTAGCCACTCGGGTGGAGCCATGGTCTCAGCCTGCTTATACTCATCATCATACACCTCCTTGTCCTCGATCACCCCCAGGTGGATGTTCAAATCGTTGATGGAAAGTGGGAACATCTTCCCCCGCAATTGGAAACGCAGGGTACCTGGTGTTTCAATCGAGTAATTTCCCTTCGGTTTGAACTCCACCGTGCTCATGAACTCCTCCGATATTTGCTTAAATGCCAACACGTTCCATTTCAGGATTTTCCCCCAACCAATGCTCTTAAAATACCCCTCCACGCATTCTTTTATCCCAAAATCATCCAACACTTTGGTAACCAGAAAATACCACGGGGTGATTTCCCGGTTCTGCAGAACATCATACCTCTGACTGTCTCTCGGTATGACCGTCTCCATAGTGCTAGGTCGCACCACACCTTTGCGCTTGACACCCTTGGGTTTTGAAGTGATTGTGCTTGTCACCGGCTTAGTAGGGGCAACCACGTCTTCGGAGTTGGAGCTTTCCACAGTCTCGGTCCTTTCTGGGCCTGCCTCCATCGGCTCTTCCATCTCTTTGGCCTTTCCTTTTTCGGCTGCAGTAGGCTTCCTCTGTCTCCTGCTCTGTTCGCCTTTGGTTCTGGTCTTACTGAAGGAATATTAAACTGAATTAACGTTCCGCTTTGCCCGATGATCGTTTCTTGGTTATTATTAATTTACCATACAACGATTAAATCCTAACATGCTCCTATGAATTTAACAGCTGCACATTGGAGTTCAGAAATACCTGAAGAATTCAGAAGAATTCGTCAATCTGTCGCTGAACAGGTCAGCCAACTTCAACGCTCCGTTTGACCCCTCAAACGACCTCCAATCGTATTTTGTGCAGAAATACGACTTCTTCGTCTTCGAAAGAGCTTTCCGTGGCCGCCTGATTCGTCTGAATCGGAGTTCTGTGGAGGAAGTTATGGCCGTTTTACGGAGACTGCCAGAACTTGGTTTCCTGCGAAAATCTGACTCCAGCTCTGATCTTCTCGACTGTATCCCGCTCAGCTTTCACCGTTGGATGGACAACGATCTATGAAAGTCCCAAGAGAGAATGCTCCACACTTTTTCCTGCGCCCCACAGCTCTCTCAAAAACCCTAATTTTCATCAGTATCTTTTCCTGAGAGCTAACAGCTGTATTTAAATAAAATTAAATACGTGTGGGCACAGAATTAGTGTTGGAGGCGTCTTTCTCTCCTTCTAGGGCTAGGAGACATTGGGCCAGTCCAGGGACCAGATACAAGGAATAAAGATGGGCCTCAAATAAATTAATTTATCTATGGTCAGCCCAGACCATAATTAATTTATAAATATCAGTTCATTCCACTAGAGAACCGATACTGACTTACCCCTTTATTGCCGGTGATGAGTCGGGGCTTGTATTTAGACTTATTAAATCTCCGTATTTAAAATATCCGACATCCATTAATTAATTAGAGCTCTGACAGCTTAAATTAATTAATCTCTTTATAAATCCTTAAGCAGTACCACTCAAACTTTATTATTACGCCTGAACTTAATCAACCTGCAGGGTTTAGCGTAATAAACCTTATTGAGCTCCTTAAGGGGATGTCATTATCCTATACCGGATACGGGTACTAATACAGATAATCAAATATCATATATTAACCGCTATCACCCAAGATACAGAGTACTCGAGTTAGCATTTAACTCTCGCCCATAGTAAGTCAAAGTGATATACGAATTAACATATATATCTGAATACTTATTAGTATTAAGATTTATGAGTCACCGAGATCTTGATTTTTCACTTAAGTCAGATAGAAGAATACATCTCAACTGTTGGTCCTATCAATACGTAATGACGTACCAGTATAGACAAGTAGCCAAGACAAACTACTTCCATCTATACTGCAGCCTAAACCAATAACTTGTCCTAGAGTTATTTCGGCTGTGATCATATTATATCTCTTAAGGTTATTCCAATTATATGGTCTTCTGTGATCTACAACACACCATATAATCTACTTATATAGAGATAAAGAACATACATATGCAATCATGAACACAATCAGATAGGAGATTAGATAGTGAACTTAGGAAACATTGTATACAAGCATAAAACGTTCTTGCTTTCAGTATACAAATCCAACAATCTCCCACTTATACTAAAGCAAACTTTTAGTATACAATGCGTCTATTTACCAATCACCTAACACTTCTCCCACTTATACTTAAAGTTTCCTAAGTGGGTGGCATCAATCTGGCATCAATCGCATTCCCATCTTCCAATGACCATTTGCGATAAGCCTTTTGTGTAAGATCAGTAGGTTTCTCCAATATGTGAGAATTTATTCTTTGAGCACATAACCTCGATTTACGAATAATCGTATAACTTGGTACTTACTCTCCATGTGTTTGACCCCTTGTGGTTCTAGGATTCCTTAGAGTTTGCAACTGCACTTGAGGTACCACGAAGGTGATGCTCTCACGCAAACTAGGAATCATTCTTAGACCCTGGAGGTAGTGGTCAAACCAAAAGGTTTTACCTCCCAAGGAAAACACATAGCTCGAGGTAATTATTCTTTGTTCCGGTCAGCCTGGAAATCCGAAACCGTATAATTCAAAAAGGGAACTAAACTGTCTAACTGGTAAACTACCCTTATTCTCTAGTCAAGGACTTGAGAATATAATTTTACCACAGTTCAGTCTTAACTAGAACTATACTGATATCTTACAATCATGCTAACTGCATAGCAAATATAAGATCTCGTATATAGCAATCCATACATGAAGCTATCTACTGCGGAAATGTAGAAAACTGCCTTCATTTCCTCAACCTCAATAGGCATCTTAAGACATAGTCTTTAGATCAAGGAACGCCATATCTAAAAGGTAGCAATCCTTTCTTGGCGGTATTCATACTAAAACGAGTATTCTCAGTATCAGTGTAAGACACTCGAGATAAGCCCAACATCTTTTTCTAGTGATCCCTTATAACCTTGATCACAAAGATGTATACTATACCTCCTTAGTCTTTCATCTGAAACTGTTCGGATAACCATTACTTTATGTCCTGACAATAGCTCCATATTGTCGCCAATTAGGAGGATATTATCTACATAAAATGCAAGATAAACCACATCACCGATGACACGAGAGCGATTGACACGAGATGCTTCTCTCCCTCCCTCACGTAACCTTTAGGTTGTTGCACATGGATGTCCTTCCCTCTTTCAAGGAAATATATATGACATCCATTTGCCAGACCTCGATGGTTTAAGTGAACTGCTATGGGTAAAATGATCCGAATGTTCTGAGCATGGTACTGGCAAAAATATCATCATAACCTATACCCTCACACTGGGCATAACCTTTCGCCACCAGTCTAGCTTTAAAAGCTACGACCTTGCTCATTCGGGCTTATCATTCTCTTGTATACTCACTTGCAACCTATGGCTTTACGGCATTCTGGTAGCAAGATTCTCTTAGTATACAACCATATTCTTAATGGATTGCTCCATTGAGGCGTGCCATGAATCTACATTCTCGTCTTCCACTAATTCCAAGTAGATATCTGGGTCGATTCTCTTATATTCACTACCAGAGACTGAATCCAAAGATTCTCCCAAGAATATAAATCGATCGGGTTGTCCCACAACCCTCCCACTACAATGGATCTGTGGTGGCACATGTGTGTCAACAGTGCGTGCAGTGTCTTGTGGTACAAAACTCTTGCACACTTGGCTTGGGTGATGGAATCGCCTGTCTAATGTCTTCAATTTCTTGAAGCACACTATCTGACTTGGATTAGTGATTATTCCCATAGCCCACTTCTAAGAATCGTGTGTCATTGCTAATAACCACCTTCTGATTCTTTAGGACTAATTGCAAAGATGCATAACTCATCATTGAACATATTTTTCCAAGAGTGACCTATTTCTTCTCTCTACCACACCATCTTATATAGGGATTACACGGTGTAGTAAACTGGGTTGGAATCCCAAACACTGACAATGAATCAGAAAAGATCATTCCTAACACATTATTGGCCCTTTATCCCCTTTGTCATGAATGACCTGGTCTCCATCTTTTCCTCTATACAGGATTCGCAGGTTCGAAATAGTACAACCTGGATTGAATCCAATGTACTTATTTAGACACGAGCCTTTGGATCCTATTAAGATAGATGTGACCTATTTCTAGGGTATCAATATATGTGTAAGATCCTCATGAGAGATTAGCCTTAACTTTTCTCTTTCTTTTGTTCGATGATGTAAATGCAATATAAAGGTATTTTGTAGACAAGTTATAGTATGAAGAGAGATGTTCAAAATACCAGAATAGACAACTTTGTCATTTCTTATGATAGAAACACCACTATCAAAAATGACATAAGATCCATCTATTCAAAATTTTGGAACATGATAAGGAACTCTCAAAAACTAAACTATGTCTTTAGAACTTAAAGACAAGGCTTCAATTGCAACAACTGCGACTCTAGTCACGTTGCCTATGAAAACAATCATCTCATCACTTCTCAGCTTCCTTGTCAGCTTAAAAAGCCATGCAAGGTGTAACAATCATTATCAGTTTCTCTCGTTATCCACTACTCACAACTGAGTAGAAAATGAGCTGATATGTCTCAGTTACTATAGCAAGTGAAGTACCTTATCCCTTTGCCTTGAGTATTGAAAGAAGAAATCTCCAATACTCAATCTTATCACACCACTACTCCCACTATTTCCCTTGTCTGTCTTGCCCCTTGGATCCTTCTTCTTCCCGTCATTCGACGAAGAAGGTGGCTCTCCTTTGGCAATAACAAGTGCTTGCACATCTCTTTTCCCACAACTTCCTTAGCCGTAACTAGAGCACTCAAAAACTCAAAAAGAGTATTATCTTTCTTGCTCATAACAGCGTTGAGGCAGAAGTTCTTAATTAAAAGACTTGGGAAGAGAGTTCAAGATAGTATCGACTTTTGCCTCACCGTCGATACTCCCACTGAGCAAGTCAAATCCGTCAAAAATTGCATGACATGCTTGTGCACTGAGCTGTGCTCACTCATAAAAATAACAAGATTACTCTCATCAAATTTAAATGAGCAGCTCAGTTCGACTCTCTGAACACTTTCTTGAGATTCAGCATGATGCTAATAGCATTGTCCATGCCCTGATGTTGGAGCTACAAGGCTTGTGACATTATACTCATAATATAGCATATAGCCACATTATTCGTCTCATGCCACCTTTTATGTAATTCCTTTTTCTCATCAGTTGACTCATTGTTCGGACCATAAGAACGTGGAGTAGTAAGCAACACAAAAATTGTGTTAGTTTGTGATAAAGATAGAAATCCAAAACTGCGTTTCCATTTTATATATGTGGACCGATTAAAAGACTTGTGCAAGAATAAAGAAACAGGAGACATAGACATATCTGAAAGTAACGAACATAAAGCACATAATTCGTAACAATAATATTGTAACCTTTTGATAAAAACAATATTAATGAAACCTCCAACTGCCCAAGAAATCTCACGAGTAAGCCACGTTAGGGTGGTCGTTTACACATGAATTCCTCAACCAGACTATTTACCTAGTCGTTTAATTTCCATCCATGTCAACTTGACCTTTTGACAAAGGAAATTAATTGTTGGACTTAAACCAGACCATATCATATTCAAGAAGGGACTCCGTTGGGGAGTTGTACATTGTACTTGAAATGATATCTAAACAATAACCACAATTTAACCTTGATGATTAAATTCTTGAAATTAGCATACTCACTAGGACCATACCGCTTTCAATTTAATCTCTTGGCTATCTTATTTAAAATCCATCCTCTAAAGTACTTATGAAAATCATACGAGTAAGCCACGTTAGGGTGGTCGTTTACCGCATAACTCCCACTACTTAAATGGATTTAAATATTTTTAATAGAAATCTCAACTTAACAAACTTGTGAAGTCAAATATGAAGTAAGCCACGTTAGGGTGGTCGTTTACTCATATTCTCAAACACTTTGTCTTGAGACCGCATGTGGAGGTCTACATAATTTTAAGAATAAAAATTATTTAGTAATAACCACAATCTAACTTTGAAATTAAATTCTTGAATTTGACATACTCACTAGGACCATGCCGCATTCAATTTAATTTCTTAGTTATCTTATTTAAAATCCATCCTCTAAAGTACTTATGAAAATCATACGAGTAAGCCACGTTAGGGTGGTCGTTTACCGCATAACTCTCATTACTTAGATGGATTTAAATATTTTTAATAGAAATCTCAACTTAACAAACTTGTGAAATCAAATATGAAGTAAGCCACGTTAGGGTGGTCGTTTACTCATATTCTCAATCACTTTGTCTTGAGACCGTTTGTGGAGATCTAAATAATTTTAATCGTCTATAAAATTACTAATACAGCTTAGTCTTTTTCTTTCAAAAGGTTTGATCATGCTCAACACATAATCCTAAACATGCTCATCTAGAACGCAACATGTAAAACATGCTCGCAGAATTCTAAAACATGCTTAAGAAAACGGCAAACCTACTAGCATGCTCGTCTAAGCGCAATTAATAAACAAATATTAACAAGCAAAGACGTGCAAAAGCAGGTAAAGAGCATAAGGGATTAACAACCACGACATGCAAAGAACATAATTAAAGAATTAAAATTCTTCGTGACCCATTCGTGGAATCCCATTTCTAATCTATTACAATAAAACAATAGAAAAGAAATTAAAAAAAAAAAAAATGGGCAAAAACAGCCCAAAAACTCTCCAATCCAGCAATTGGGCTCAAAAGCCGCGGCCCAGCCCTTGTTTGGGCCCAAATTCGCGGTCAAAGGCCCAGAACCCGGAGTCAACAGACCCTACCCGCGAACAGTACCCGGATCCGCGCCTCGGATCCGGTTCCTCACCCTTCTGACCCGCGACCTGCACCCTCCATCGCTAGGGTTTCGCGCCGCCAGAGCGGCGCTGCATACAATCCGGTCGATCTCAGGCGTCGTCGCCTACCAACTGCTCTCCTGCTGGCGACATCGTCAGCCATTGCTGCTGCTCCGGTGAGCCTCCACCCGACACCAGCGTCGCAGCGCCGCGATTTCCGCCTATCGCCGCACCCTCCGTCTCACGGTCCGGCACCTCCAGCAGCGTCAACGGTCGGCAGCAGCTCTCGCTTGACTCGGCTTGGCGTCCCCGGCAGCAGCAACGAATGGCGACAGCAGCGGCTCCAGCGTGCGGCAACAGCAGCGGCAGCGTGCCGCCCGCCGGGCGCGCAGCGCGCAGAGCGCGCAGGCGCAGCCCCGGGCGCGCACCGCCCCTGCCCGCTGCTTCCAGCCCTCGCCCAGCCTCGCCACGCCTCGCGCGGCCGCCTGCAACCTGATTCCGGTGCCGGGTTGAATTGGCAAACAGCCTCATCCCCGTTCTTCGTGTTCTTCGTTTGTTCTCCAAAATTACAGATTACAACAGAAAAACGAATACAATTCGAAAATCTAATCTAACCACGGATTTTCTCGTGGTGGAAAAACAATTACAACGTCAAACCGACGTATTCCACGAATCAACGAATCACGAAGAACAACAACAGTTAAAAACAACGCACATTATTAATCGTACATAAATTAATAATAGAGCCAAGAAATTAATCCTGGGCTCTGATACCAATTGAAGGAATATTAAACTGAATTAACGTTCCGCTTTGCCCGATGATCGTTTCTTGGTTATTATTAATTTACCATACAACGATTAAATCCTAACATGCTCCTATGAATTTAACAGCTGCACATTGGAGTTCAGAAATACCTGAAGAATTCAGAAGAATTCGTCAATCTGTCGCTGAACAGGTCAGCCAACTTCAACGCTCCGTTTGACCCCTCAAACGACCTCCAATCGTATTTTGTGCAGAAATACGACTTCTTCGTCTTCGAAAGAGCTTTCCGTGGCCGCCTGATTCGTCTGAATCGGAGTTCTGTGGAGGAAGTTATGGCCGTTTTACGGAGACTGCCAGAACTTGGTTTCCTGCGAAAATCTGACTCCAGCTCTGATCTTCTCGACTGTATCCCGCTCAGCTTTCACCGTTGGATGGACAACGATCTATGAAAGTCCCAAGAGAGAATGCTCCACACTTTTTCCTGCGCCCCACAGCTCTCTCAAAAACCCTAATTTTCATCAGTATCTTTTCCTGAGAGCTAACAGCTGTATTTAAATAAAATTAAATACGTGTGGGCACAGAATTAGTGTTGGAGGCGTCTTTCTCTCCTTCTAGGGCTAGGAGACATTGGGCCAGTCCAGGGACCAGATACAAGGAATAAAGATGGGCCTCAAATAAATTAATTTATCTATGGTCAGCCCAGACCATAATTAATTTATAAATATCAGTTCATTCCACTAGAGAACCGATACTGACTTACCCCTTTATTGCCGGTGATGAGTCGGGGCTTGTATTTAGACTTATTAAATCTCCGTATTTAAAATATCCGACATCCATTAATTAATTAGAGCTCTGACAGCTTAAATTAATTAATCTCTTTATAAATCCTTAAGCAGTACCACTCAAACTTTATTATTACGCCTGAACTTAATCAACCTGCAGGGTTTAGCGTAATAAACCTTATTGAGCTCCTTAAGGGGATGTCATTATCCTATACCGGATACGGGTACTAATACAGATAATCAAATATCATATATTAACCGCTATCACCCAAGATACAGAGTACTCGAGTTAGCATTTAACTCTCGCCCATAGTAAGTCAAAGTGATATACGAATTAACATATATATCTGAATACTTATTAGTATTAAGATTTATGAGTCACCGAGATCTTGATTCTTCACTTAAGTCAGATAGAAGAATACATCTCAACTGTTGGTCCTATCAATACGTAATGACGTACCAGTATAGACAAGTAGCCAAGACAAACTACTTCCATCTATACTGCAGCCTAAACCAATAACTTGTCCTAGAGTTATTTCGGCTGTGATCATATTATATCTCTTAAGGTTATTCCAATTATATGGTCTTCTGTGATCTACAACACACCATATAATCTACTTATATAGAGATAAAGAACATACATATGCAATCATGAACACAATCAGATAGGAGATTAGATAGTGAACTTAGGAAACATTGTATACAAGCATAAAACGTTCTTGCTTTCAGTATACAAATCCAACACTTACTTCCTGCCGGTGCTGGTCTGGCCTTAACTGGTAATGGGGGCTTCGCAACATCAAGCTTCATTTTCACTCCTGGTCTCTTGCTTTGCGGTATCGGAACCTCCACCTCCTCCTCTTGCACGGCCTCAACTTCTTCTTGCTCATCAGCCTCCTCTTCGTCCATCTTCTCTTCTTCCACCTTCTCCTCCTCCGCTTTCTCTTGTTCTTCTCCTTCCGTATCCTCGGAAGCGGTTCTCTCCTCCTGCATGGAGGTTTCTGGAATTTGCGGTTGAGGTTGGGCTTGAACAGGAGGTGGTGCGACAATGGATCGCGCCGGAGTTGCCTTGCCCATCTGGGCTTTCTTCGATTTCTTCACAGGAGGTGAGAATTCAGGTTCCTCTTCGTCCGGTTTCTCCGGTTGTTTTGACTCAGCGGCTGTTCTTGCGTCCTCACGTTCCTCTTGTTGAAGGACTTCGGCACGCCCTCTGTCCTCGGGTTGAATAGTCAGCAAAGGGTCTTCAATGACTTTGGTGGAGGTCTCCTCCGAAGCGGTTCGCCTCGTGGTCCGCTTTGGAGGTGGGGGTTTGGTGTTCTTCTTCTTCGGGGGTTGGGTGCTTCCGGAGCCAGTTCCTCCTTTGGTTTTTGCCATAGTGATTTGCAAAGATCAAAAGACTTAGAATTAGCGTGGAAGTTTTGGATTTTGTGGGGATTTTGGGAGCAGGGTTGTTCTTTAAGAAGAGTGATCGGCAGTTATGGAAATTTAGGGTTTGGGGCGAGTGGAGATCGTGGTGTAGCAGTTTTCGGAAGTTAGGGTTTGTGGGAGAAAATCGTGGGTTAAGGGCTTTAAAGATGGTAAGAATGGCGGTTATGGTAGAAAAAAGAAATTTTTAAGGAAAGAAATCATGGCAAAAATTTGAATTTCAAATTTTCTGCGGAAACCGAAGGGCTCCCGTCACATCGCCGCTTGCCACTGACACGCTTACGTCACCCCTCTTCGTAAGCCCTCTTCCAGATCATTCCAACCCCCAACTCTCCACCTACACACTTTGCAACGCAAAGTGGGCTCGGATTCTCCTCTGGGCCTCCTTCCAATTCATCTTGGCCCGACTCCCTATAGGGTTAGTGCATCCAAACAAAACAAAACAACTTGAAAAAAAAGAAAGAAAATTCGGTACAGATCATACCGAAACTCAGCACTGGGTTGCCTCCCAGCAAGCGCTCTTGTTTCCCGTCTTGAGCTCGACTCTCTCTTCATCTTTACTCGTACACAGGGTCGAGAAGGTGGCATTTCTCCTTCTCCTTTTCCATCTCAGCAAGTTCATGGTATGGCTTCAAGCGATGCCCATTCACCACGAACGTATCAACTCCATTGTGATCATACACTTCTATGCTTCCATTTGAAAAAAATTCTTTGATCACGAACGATCCTGACCACTTTGAACGAAGTTTCCCAGCCATCATCTTGAAGCGTGAATTGAAAAGTAGGACTTTTTGGCCCACCAGAAATTCCTTTTTTCTGATCTTGGCATCATGGATCCTCCTGGTTCGCTCTTTATAGAGCACTGCATTGTCGTAGGCCTCCAACCGAAGTTCTTCCAACTCACTCAGCTGCAACTTTCTTGCTTCTCCGGCCAGGGTCATACTGAGGTTAATTTGCTTGATTGCCCAGTACGCCTTATGTTCGATTTCCACAGGCAAATGACATCTTTTCCCATAGAGCAAGCGGAACGGGGACATTCCAATGGGTGTCTTGAAAGCAGTTCTGTATGCCCACAACGCGTCTCCCAAATGGTTACTCCAGTCCTTGCGGTTGGGGTGTACCACTTTTTCCAGGATGCTCTTTATCTCTCTATTGGAAATCTCGGCTTGGCCATTTGTTTGGGGGTGATATGCTGTGGTGACCTTGTGTGTCACCCCCATCTTCTTAGTTAATGCTCTGATAGTGGCATTACAGAAGTGAGACCCCTGATCACTGATTAGAATTTTGGGTATACCATACCTCTCAAACACTTGCTCCTTCAGGAACCCTGCCACGGTATGAGCATCATTGCTTGCGGTTGCCTTGGCTTCAACCCACTTTGACACGTAATCCACTGCCACCAGAATATACTCGTAGTTCCTTGACTTTGGGAAAGGCCCCATAAAGTCAATTCCCCACACGTTAAAAATTTCGACTGGCATGATTGGAACTTATGGCATTTCATCTTTTGCGGTAATACCTCCGGTCATCTGGGACTTCGGGCAGCTCTGTACCCATTTTCTTGCATCCGCGAATATGGTGGGCCAGTAGAATCCACTCTCCAAGATTCTGTGGGCCGTGCGCTTTACCCCAAAATGCCCGCTGTTTGTTGTTCCATGACACATGTCCAAGATTTGGGCATGCTCATCCTCAGGTATGCATCTCCGTATGACCTGATCTACTCCAGTCCTCCAAAGATATGGATCCTCCCAGTAGTAGAATCGTGCTTGCACAAGTAACTTCCTTTGTTTGAACCTTGTCAATCCTGGAGGTAACTCTTTAGTGATAAGATAATTAGCTATATCGGCATACCATGGCTCCTGTCTGGTCAGAGCATACAGTTCTTCCCCTTCCACTCGGGTGCTCATGGAGTATAACTTTTCGTCTGGAAAGGTATCGGTAATGGGCATACCGTCATCCTTTTCTAGTTGCAACTTGCTCAAATGATCCGCCAAGAGATTTGCAGCTCCTTTCTTGTCCCTTATTTCTATGTTGAACTCTTGCAACAGTAAGATCCACCTGATGAGTCGAGGTTTGGATTCCTTTTTGGCCATCAAATACTTCAACGCAGCATGATCCGTGTAGACCACCGCCTTTGTTCCCAAAAGGTAGGAACAAAATTTCTCTATGGCAAATACCACTGCTAAGAGTTCTTTCTCAGTAGTGGTATAGCTGCATTGCGCTGGATTCAGAGTCTTGGATGCGTAGTAGATCACGCAACTCTCTTTGCCTTTCTTCTGTCCCAGTACTGCTCCAACGGCATGGTTGCTGGCATCACACATGATCTCGAATGGTAAGTCCCATACGTGAGGTTGAATAGTGGGCGCCGACACCAATTTGTTTCTCAAAATTGTGAATGCCTCCTTGCAATCGTCATCAAACTCGAACGGCACATCTTGTTGAAGAAGTCTGGTCATGGGCTGGGCAATCTTGGCGAAGTCTTTGATGAATCGCCGGTAGAAGCCTGCATGGCCAAGGAATGCCCGTATGTGCTTTACTGTTATCGGGTAGGGCAACTTTGCGATGGAATCAACCTTCGCCTTATCCACTTCAATTCCCCTTTTCGAAATCACGTGCCCCAGCACTATTCCTTCCCTTACCATAAAATGACATTTTTCATAGTTAAGGACCAAGCTCTTCTCCACACACCTTTTCAACACAAGCTCTAGATGCTTCAAACATGTGTCGAAAGAGCTACCATATACGGTGAAGTCATCCATGAAAACTTCAATGCAATTCTCAAGTAGGTCGGAAAATATGCTCATCATGCACCGTTGAAAGGTTCCCGGTGCATTGCATAATCCGAACGGCATTCTCTGGTATGCAAATGTTCCAAATACGCAGGTGAAAGTGGTTTTCTCATGGTCTTCATGTGCCACAAAGATTTGCATGTACCCAGAATATCCGTCGAGAAAACAGTAATAGGCATTACCAGCTAATCTTTCCAACATTTGGTCGATAAACGACAATGGGAAGTGATCCTTCCTGGTTGCATCATTCAGCTTCCTGTAGTCAATGCAAACTCTCCATCATGTTTGCAATCAGGTGGGCACAAGTTCGCCTCGATCATTCTCCACAACCTGTATTCCTGACTTCTTCGGTACGACATGGACTGGACTCACCCACTGGCTATCGGATATGGGATAGATGATTCCCAGTTCCAATAGCTTAAGAATTTCTTTTAGTACTACCTCCTTCATAACTGGGTTCATCTTTCTTTGAGAATCTCGAACAGGTTTGGCTCATTCCTCAAGGTAAATGTGATGCATGCACTCCGTGGGACTAATGCCTTTTATATCAGCTAAGGTCCAACCGATGGCTTCCCTGTTCTCCCGTAATACTCTGACCAATCGATCTTGCTGCACCATGGTTAGATCAGCACTGATGATAACTGGTAGTGTCTCTTCTGGTCCCAAATAAGCATACTGTAAATGTTTGGGTAGTTACTTGAGTTCCAAAACGGGTGCTTTCTGGGTTGAAGGCAACAGCTTCTCGTTCTGCCCATACTGAGCCAATAACTCCGGTTTGCTTGTCTCTGTTCCCCCAGCTAGATAGACCTCCTGGATTAATTCCTTGATCTTCTGATCTACCTCCACCTCGGCTTCCAAGGTGCTTTCTCGGAGAGAGTAAAGCTCCATGATGGCTTCCTTCATCTCATCATCCTCCATATGTTCTGCATCCCGATAGTCAGACCATACTGAATTACTTTCTCTGTGGTATCCCTGGAACCGAAAGCGATTCCCTGTTCTTGCACCAAGGGCTCAAACACATCGATCATGTCCACCGTTTCCATTGCTTGTTTCCTCTTCATGTTTTCGTAGATGTTGAATTCCTCTTGGACTCCATCGAACTCACATGTCAAAATCCCAGTTTTCATATCAATCTTGGTTCCAGCGGTCATCATGAATGGTCTTCCCAATAGTATAGCATTCTCTCCTGTTTCGGGTCCGGTGTCCAGAACATAGAGGTCTGATGGGAAAATCAAATCCCCAACCTTGATCAGTACGTCCTCCACCACTCCTTCAGGGTAAGCGTTGGACCTGTCAGCCAACTGTATGACCACACGGGTGTTCCTCATCTCGCCAATATTCAATCTCTTGTATACAGCCAATGGCATCACATTAATGGAGGCTCCCAGATCCATCATTGCCTTATCCATGTTTGTTCCTCCTATATTGCATGGAATGGTGAACATCCCTGGATCCTTTCGCTTCGTGGGTAGCTTCCGTTGGATCACCGCCGAAACACTTTCTCCCATCACATAACGGACTTCTTCCTCCATTTTGACTTTTCTTGAACAAAGGTCTTTCAAGAATTTGGCGTACTTGGGAATTTGCCTGATAGCATCAAGTAAAGGTATGCTCAGTTCAACTTTTTGAAACATCTTCATCATTTCACTTACTTCCTTCTCTTTAGCTTTCTGTCTCAGGCGTCCTGGGTAGGGTGCGTTGGTTGGGTCGCTACCTCTAGCTTGTTCATCAGTTGGACCCTTAGCACTCTTGTTCCAGCTTCCTCGAAGTAGTTCAGCCTCTGCTAACAACTCTTCTTCCTTTTCCTCTCCCTCCAGAAACTCAGTTAACATAACTTGGGCATGTTCTCTGGGGTTGATTCCCATGGCTGGGAGTTTACCAGCGTTCTCTTCCTGTTTGGCCACTGCTTTAGTCAAGTGACTGATTTGTTGGTTGGTTTGGTTCATGCCGGCACGAATTTCATTGCAAAATTTCTCACTCTCTTTAGCCATGTTTTCGATGGCTTCTTCCCAAGGTGCTCTCCGGTGTGGTGGCTGGTAAGGGAGTTGTTGTTGATTCTGGTTGTGGTGTTGAGGTGGTCCCAACTGGTACTGTTGTTGATGCTGGTTCTGATTATACTGAGGACGTTGCATCTGTGCGCCCATATTGTTCTGCTGTTGGGGCTGACCATCTTGCTTCCACCGAAAGTTAGGGTGATCTCTCCACCCTGGATTGTAAGTGTTTGCATAAGGATCATACTTCTGAGGATTCCCATCATGTCCTCCGATAGCATTAACGTCAACAATATCCTCGCCAAAATTGGGACAATTTTCAGATTGATGTCCGGTGGCATCGCAAAGGCCACACTGACGAATCTTCTTCGGTATAGTCAGGCCCGACAGAAGTTCCTTGAGTTCGTTCATGCTCTTCTCCATAGTTTTCTCCAGTTTAGACATCTCCTCCTTCTCTTCAGTTTTTCTTGGTTTTTCCAGATTTATTTCATGCCCTTCATCGCGTGATTCTTCTGCCATGGTGCCCAACAATTGGAAGATCTCCAACGGAGTCTTACTCATCAATGATCCATTACAGGCTGCTAGGACCAGACTGCGATCATTTCTCCGCATGCCCTTTACAAAGCTCTCCACCTGATCTTTTGGAGAGATTTGGTGATGAGGACATCTGCTTAACATTCTCTTGAATCTCGTCCAGTATTCGTAGAAGGATTCTAGCCCATCTTGTCTGATGCTGCGGATATCCCATCTCATCCGCTCCACTCTTGATGCTGGGAAGAACTCTTCCAAGAAGGCCTGTTGCAGTTGTGCCCATGTAGTGACACTACCTTCGGGTAGGTCATACAGCCATCTTCTTGCGTTGTCCACCAAGGTAAAAGGGAAGAGTATCAACTTGACATACTCTTGCTGGTCATCATTGGATTGATGCATGATTGTCATCTCAAAATCTTGGAGATGAGTGTGAGGGTCATCCCCTTGGTATCCATTGAACTTCGGTAAGATCTGAAGTAATGAGGGCTTCATGTCATACCGACGAGGTGCAAACGGATTCTCTGGTAAGGTGATTCTGTTCGGCCTCAAGTTGAGATTAGTTGGGTATGCCAACTGTCTGAGGGTCTGCGCCTGCTCGGCTGCTGCTTGCTCTGCATCTGCTTCTGCCATAGCTTCGCGTCTCGCTATTCGTGCTCCTGCGCATAGTCGCCTTTCGGTGCGATCAATATCAGGGTCAAACACCAATGCTCTTACAGCTCTACGAGTTCCACACATACACCAGTAGCGAAAAATGGAATGAGGAGAGAACAAAATTACTGCGCGTCACTCCCCGGTAATGGCGCCAATTTTGACACACACCCGTCGTGCGGTGCGGGCAAAATACTTGTGTATGCCCAGTACAGACAATACACGCTCTTACGTCCCACTACAAGAACTCAGTCTTAGTGGTAAGTGTAGGGTCGAATCCCACAGGGAGTGAGGAACCACTTTGTTCTCCAACGACAAACTGAGGTGTCACAAGTCTCAATCTGTATACTCTGCACAAGAAATTAACAAGATCAATAATAACAAAGGGGTGAGGTTATTCGGTTAGGTTATAACTGTTGTTAACATTCGTTTCGGTCATAGGCATACTGATAATTCGTCCATGATCCATATAAACCCAAGGCGTGACCCAAAGACATTGGGGCGTTTCAAGGGGTTATACTTCACATTTAGGATGGTTGATCCCATTGTGGTCACTTGGTCCGAAGGTCACACATTCCCCGGTCACAAGGCAGTGCTTCACTTCTCCTTAGATGGTAGTCATACCCGTTGCTCACCAAGTATGACCCTCACCAACTTTCTCTCCCGAGGTCCCCAACTCCGCACTTTGAGTGACACATGCCTCCTGGACACAACCATTTTCGGCTTGTCAGCCGACCAGTCATAGACATGCTACGGCGCCGAGATTGCTTTTCTCGTTTGATAACCATGGCTTGATGCCTCGTCACATTTGATGGATAGTCTCTAGAGAAGCCCAAGACTGAGGAAGGACAGTGTATCCCATCAATCCTTTCCCCACCTTCCAGATCTACAACGCCTTTTGTTGACGCTGCTCAGCTACTTGGTCTTGGGTATACCGGTTGTCACGCCCTGGTATACCCTGGCCTTTGCTTGACACGGACAGCGTTTTACCGAACGGAGATCACCCGTTAGGCCCCTACTGCCCATGGTGTTGAACAGATCCTTCCGGAACCACGAGATTCAACCGAAAGAACAAATGTCTCACGAATGTTTACATGTTAACAACAATTATTTCCACCCCTAAAACCTCACCAACGGAATTACTCACACATAGCAGAATTCATAAATACGAAATGAATTAAACACATCATAGGATAAAAGAAAATACTTGAATAGATAAAGTAATACCTAAGGCTTCGAGCCTTCAATCTTGTTCGAATGCAAAACACAACGGAAATAGGGAAATAGTATTGGAATGTAAAATTGTTTGGATGCCACACTTCGGCGAATTAAAGTAGTAAAACTAAAGTAAAACGAGAGTTCAAAAGGGCCAAGAGCTTGTGCACGCTGCACATCATCAATCTTTTCTACTGCCGAATGGTCGAGGTCTAACCCTAGCTGCGCCAGCTTCATATCTTCACCAGGATCTTCTTTCCTTCTTTAGCTCAATCCTTGATTGATCCGATTGAAGATAGCGTCCAGCTGCAAGCTTTAGTCAACCTTTCCCTTCCTTCAGATCCTTCCAGCTTCTTCCTCTTGCTTCCGCTTGCTTTCTCAAAATCTCCGAGATTCACTTTCCTTTCCTGGCTTTGGCTGTCTGCTTCGCATGGTGGTGGTCAGACAGATTGCCTTCTTCGGTTTGATTCATACCAGGTGGGTTGCTTCAGGTTCCCATGCCCCAAGTTAGACTGGAGAGGTACTGCGGCCGAAGCTCCATGCTGGTAAACATGACATAGCAATCTGGGCTTGGTAATGCCCATTCCAACCACGTTCTTTCCGTTTCCGCTCCACTGGACATTCCTTCCTTAACAACTTCGTTTTCCCCCTGGACAGACCTGAACTGATACAAATAAAGAGAAAAATAGGGCCAAATGGCCCAAAAGTCGAAGACGCATCACAACTCTATCAGGGCTAGCACAATAGTGGTTCTGCAAGCTTGAACCTAATTTTATCCATTCGTTCAATTATTCATGTGTCATTTTGCTAGCTCAAGAAGAGCTAAAAAAACAACATTGTCGCTCATGGACATTCGTGAAAAATAAACAGAAATATTAAGAGAATACGCTGCGCGATTCAAAATGGCTTCCCTAGAAATACCGGTGGTGGAATCCTAGATCATGAGGTATGCTTTTGTTAGGAATCTCAAACCGGGGGCTTTTCTTAATGCCCTAAAATAGCACCACCTAAGAACTTTGATGATATTATGTTACGGCTGTCGGGCTACATTCAACCGGAAGAGGTCAGGGCTGCGAGAAAGGTCGAGAATGAAAGGGTAAGCCAAAGAAGGCTGAGAAAAAGGTTGACCCATATGGGGGTCGTTATGCCGGTAAAGCCCCATTTTGGGGCTTGCCTCCCAAGGTCCCAAAGGTCCCAATTCCTACATCTGATGACAGGCGCCCATCACAGGGCCATGACCAACAGGATCGAGTGGTGGTGAGTGTACCCGTTTTTCCGACTTAACACCACTAATAGACCCCAAGATGAAATTTTTCACATGATGAAAAATAAGCCGCGATTTAGAGAACCTCGCACTTATCAAGACAGAGCGCCATAACCGGGACCGAATAACCTTTTGTGTGATTATCATAACGCTTATGGGCACCCCACACATCGTTGTAGGCATCTAATGAATCAGTTGGAGATACTAGTCACGAAGAGCCATTTGGAAAGGTTCATCCAACGAGCCCTGCCCCCACATGATCAGGGCTGAGATCATCGGGGTGCTTTAGAATAAATGCACGACAAAATAAAAAAGACGGTTCCCCAGCCCGCCACCCATGCCAAAGAGTTTGGTACACATGATAGTGGGGGAAGATGAGATTCCAACCTCTAATCGTGCAAAGAAACAAGTTATTAGGGCCGCACGGACGAGATTATTTCCCAGGCAAGTGATGTCTATTTCTACTCCTGAAGAAGACCTAACAATCTCTTTTGCTAATTGCTCTATCCATTGCATATTTGTGGATCTGACAGCTCTGTCAATATTATCTATTGGGAATGTTTTGGTAGCAATAAACATTGACATAGATGTAAAGCCATGCGGTGAGCTTAAATTTAAGGCGCCATGTTAAAAAAAATTGGGTGATTTCTTGCCAAGTTCATTCAAGAGCCGAAAATTGACAAATTTCAAAAACAAAAATTCAAACTTATTCCATAACTTTTGGGAATTCAAATTTACGTCTAAAAATAGCTAAAATACAATAGGAATCCCTCTATATAAACTGACCAATATTTCAGTTATTTACATAACCAAAACACCTTCAAAAACTCATAAAAAATACAAAAATAAATAAAATGAGGAGGGCAGATTACACGACGGGTAAGAGGAAATCTATCGTTCAATTTATTCTTCTCGACAGCAAAGACGAAAAGCCAAAACATGGGAGAAGTCAGGAGGCAGTCGTCAAATTTAGGGCATCTCGTCGGATTGTGAGTCGTCTTTGGTCAGCTGCAAAGAAGCAACAACAAAATGGTGAGAACATTCATTCATTAAGTGGTAAATGTCAGAAAATAAGGCGCAAAAGAGTTCAAATCGACTTGGAGTTAATTTCAAGTTTGGAATTAAGCAAGAGAAGCACAATTAGAAGGCTTGCAAGTGTAATAAGTTGTAGCAAGAGCATAGTAGGGCGATGAATTAGCAAATGTTTGATAAAAGCTCATACAAGTACAATAAAGCCGGACTTGACAACCCCTAACAAATTGTTATGGCTACGGTTTTCACTCGAAGCCATTGAGTATGACAGAATACTTAAGGTTCTTAAATTTAAGAGTATGCACAATACAATGCATATTGATGAGAAGTGTGTCACGACCGGACTTAATTAAGGATAATTAAGCCAGGAAATCGTAACTAAGGACACAATTATAAACGGCGATAGAAAGAGAGTGAACAAATAATAGAGGATCGAACTAAAATAATTGTTAAAGAAGGGAAAATTCATAATATAACTGATGTTTAGTCACAAAGACTCAAACAGACTTGTAAGTTCAGATGAATCCGACTTAACTAAAAGGACATAAAACCTAAGAGTACGCAGCGGTAAAACATAATCTGATTACATGTATGAAGACATGTATCCAAGAGTTTATTCATTTAACTTATGACAAAAGCTCCGCTCTTCACTTCATCTTCATCAGCCACTGCTCAACCTGCACATTTAGAAATATATGCAGGGCTGAGTACGAGAGTACTCAGTGGGCACGTATGCCTAAATATACACATCATTGCATAAAAACTATAAATTGTCATGCCATCATAAACAGTACAGCAAGGGAGTTTTAGCTAAAAGGCTCAAGCTTACTAAATTCATTTGTGATTCTTAAAGTTCGTCTGCAGACTAAGTTCTCTTGTAATCTATCATATCTGGAACTTTGTGCCGGAGAGGTGGCCACCTCTCACGGACACTTGACCGGCCAACCCGCTAGATGACTCACGGTCACTGGTGTACACTAGTCCTGACAAGATAGCTATCAACTGCTCAGGACCCGAATTCGATTGCATCATTGGCAAAGCCAAAGCAAATAGATATCATACTAAAATTTAAATATTTATGGCAAGACAATAATTGAAATGATTTACAGTTCAAATAATTTGGAACGAAATAACTTGCTCGAATGTAACATTTAATTCATTTGATATATATGAAAGTAAACCCACCTGATAGTGAAGCTTTGCTACAGTTCAGTAACTCATTGATTAGCTCTTACTCTTGCGCTTAACCTTGAATGCGAGAACATAAGGTCAAACCTTAGCTCGATGAAAATTCTCAAATAAATGAGAATGCGTAAAATAAATATGCATGGCTCATATTCCTTTAATTATAAATCCAAATATTGGATCAAAGCTCGTCTTATGAGATCGGATTGTTAATCTTAATTAATCCACTCATCTTAGGGTATACTAACCCGCTTACTAGTTAATAATCTCGTTCTGAATTAATCTATAATTATAAATGGTTGAGTCTAATTAATCGATTAATAAATCAAGTCCTTTATCGGGCTTAAATAAAATAATGGCACTCCAAATAAAAGAACTCCATCCCAAACTAATTAAATACAGCCCATATGAAGGAAAATAAGGGCAACCCATACTACTTAAAATAGAGGCCCAAAAGCTCGGCCTCAATCCGGCCCAGCTTAACTCCTAATTGCGGCCCATCATAACATACTCTCAGCCCAAACACCAGCTTGCCCAAACACCAAATTAATTCACGCTGAACTCCTTTTCTTCAAGGTTTCAAGTTGAGAACCAAGATCGGCGGTGTACTCCAGCCAGCCGTTGTCGCCTCCACGCCGAACCGCCGCCGCTCTGAAATTCCAGTGGGGCCTCCCCTCCGACTCACTCTCCCCGTCACAATCTCTTCCTCTTAATTCCTCAATCCAAACTACCCTTTTCTTCTAAATTTCGTGCTCTAGCTCTTCTTCCTCAGAAATCAGCTGTCGTCGCCACTGAAGAATCGGCGAACGACCGCCGTTGCGTGTCAGAACTCGTTCGAAAATCACCACGGCGTACAGCTCCTCCGCTGTGTTGTCACGCCCTCGACCCTGGCCTCGAATGCTGCCGCTCTGTCTCGCTAGCACCTTTGCCGCCGCCGCCGGGTTCTAAAATCGGCGAGGTCGCCGTGCTTCCCTCTATGTGTTCGTCCGGCGGGTAGCAAGCCAGAGGCTGCCACCGCCAAGCGGGCAGTCGCCCTCCTCTTTGTTTAATGGAACAGGTACAATCCCTTTCCCCCAAATGGTAAGTTCGTTCCCCAACTGTTGTGTAAAAAGAATTCTTGTGGTATCTAATACTCTATGAATCTCATAATGTTATTGCTATCTTGAGTACTTAGTTTAAAAGCTAATATGTTAAAATGTAATTATCTCGCATAAAATTCTAGTATGATGATGCCATTTATGCCTTTGTCTTGTGAATAAAAACTGATTGAGCTATTCTATTTCTGTAACATGCTTTGGGTCATTCTATATTACAAAAATTCATGGTTAAGCTATGTTCATATGCGTAATGACTGTATCTCATAAGAAAATTGATCATCGGTTGTGTTGGGGCGTGTAATGCATATCATGAAAGAAGGCATATGAGATAGTAAATACCTTGATTGTTTTGTCCTTTTGGCTGTCTGTTGCGCTGTTTGAGTTTAATGAGGAGATAGCTGAAAATTTCAGATATTTATTGGCATATGCAGGGGAATCAAGAATGGACTGGTGGAAAACTTAAGCCGAAGCTTACCTGTTCAAAGTTTGGCAGCAGTAATTGAAGTCTCTCATTCCTTTGGTTGTTGATGAACTAAGGAATGAATGAAAGGGCTGATAGCCTTAAAGAATCGAATATGGTGAAGGTGGTGGGTAGCTGAGGGGATGGGATGTCATAGGGTGGCTGATTGACTCTCTAGGTGTACCTTGGGTATGGCCTTGAAGTTGCCCCAGCTGCAGAGAAGGGATGGGAGCTGCTGTTGCAGCTGCCCTTGTACAAGACGTCCCTTGCCCCCTTTTCTTCCTCTCTGCCCTTTTTTCTCATTTTTGTTGCTGCGTGTACAAGCTAGATAGTAGGAGTAAAGTTGTATTGTAACTAGGAACAAATCCTTATGTCTTGTATTCTTTGTGCATCTGTAATTTTAACTCCGAGTTTTGATATCATTGTGTATCTCTAAATCCAATTCGAGTTATGCTAATATTGCGTGTTTTTAGTCGAATACTAGTTACTCTAATAAATTTCATATTTCGATATCTAATTTCTTGCTTGCTAATTCTAGATCAAATCCGTAGATTCAATTCGCTTCACATGTCGTCTAATATCTAAATTAAATCTGTAGATTTAATTAGATTAACAAGTCGGAATAAATCCACGACTCAAGTAACAATAATAGATAGAAATAATATTCTATAGCATATAAAATTAATAACCTGACTTTGGTAAGTCAGTTATCATTCTGGAAAATAAATCATTATCTACTCAATGAATAAATCACGATAATTTCACGTGGAAATATCTAATTCGGAATCTCAGCTGGATTAACATTATTGGAGGATGCAATAATTAAATATCGCATTTACTAATCTTAATCATAAATAAAAGAGCGGGCTACTACAAAGTGGTTTACATAACCAAATAATCTCACAGGTTTTATTTCACACTCGGCGAGGTAGAACCACATAGGGCATGCAAATCTAAGAAATTTATCACCAAAGTTATGTTCATGTGTGTTGTGTGCAGACCCCTTCTTTGCACAAAATGGGAGTATTTTGTTTGATTGAAAAATAAGAATCTTCCCAATTACAGAATTTGTTCTAGAAAAGAGAACAAGTAAAAATAGAGAGGCAGGGATACTAGAACAAAAACCAATTCAGTCCATCAACAAAGAAGTAAACGAAGGCTGCCTTATTCATAAGGTATGATCTTCTAATGAGTTTTGTGCAATGTGTAAGAATAGAATGATAGGAGTTCATCTCATTTGTAATTTAGTTTAATTATGATATTTATCTATTTTATTTACTGCATTATGAATAATTTGTACAGATCCTACCAGCTATAAAGGAAAAATGGCCATGTTTTGCAAGCAAAATAATTTTTATACAACAAGATAACGTGAGGCCTCACATCAAAGATTCAGACCCTGGATTTAGGGAGGTTGCAAGTGCAGATGGTTTTAACTTAAAGATTGTGCATGAACCACCAAATTCTCCGGATACCAACATCAAAGATCTAGGGTGATTTAGAGCAATGCAAAGTTTACAAACAAAGTTTGTTTGTCGCAATGTGGAGTCTCTAGTCAATGCAGTAACAAGTTCTTTCACAGAACTGTTACCGACTACACTGAACAACGTGTTTTTAAGTTTACAAGGCTGCATGGTGGAAATTTTTAAAGGTCGAGGGGCATAACACCAACAAGATCCCTCACATGAAAAAAGGGGCCTTCATATGGCAGGGTAAACTTCCATTGAATCTAGTAGTTCCCCAAGAGTTGGTGAGGGAGTGCATTACCTATTTAATGGAAAAAGGTATTGTGAATGGAATGGACCATCTAATGCATGAGCTTGTTGTAATTGAGTATGCCTTAGAATGTGTTGAATACCAAATACATCATTAGGCTATTCAACAACTATAGAATGCAACCACATAAGAAAAATGGTTTTTGTGGAACAGCCAATAGCCATATGAATATTTGTTTTTGTTAAGGCAAACCACATTTTGTAAAAGAATACCACATTTTGTAAAGGCAGCCACATTTTGTACACGCAAATCACATTTTGTAAAGAATGTAGTGTTAATGATGTCTGAAGAACCTTAGAATTCAGAAATGCAGCAACACAAGGCACCAACAAATGCAGCCACAAAAGAAAATAGCGAACGCAGCCACACAGGGCACCAACAAATGCAGTCACACAGGGCACCAACAAACCTACACAAGGTCACATAGAGCCTATACCAACAAACATCCCATACACAAATCGTAATCATAGATGTGTAACATACAAAATGCTCTTAAATGAACATATTTTTATATCATCTCAAAACCAAGGATACCATCGCCCACAGAACTCATGCACAATAAACCATATACTGAACAAAAATAGAGTAAAAGGGCATATCTGACCGAATTCAAGCCAGGCAGCAAATGCTTCACTAATGCAATAAAATTGGGTGAATGATCCCTCAAGCTCGGAAATGCCTCCAGACTGTGGTAACTAACCACGTCATCCCAATTTTCCTCACAAAGAAGTGAGAAGGAACCAAATTAGTTTCAGAAATTAAAGAACAATTACAGGAATGAATACTTTATGAAACATTGCATACACAGAGGTAGATCCGAGTTTGGACCGAGGGTGACGGTCCAAACCGAGGACACTCACACATAGCTTCAATTTTCTTCGTCCCAATTAACACCGGATCTGCCTCCGACAAGGTGTCAGACCAAGGAAAAAAAACCTCTGGCAACGGGCCCCAAGTGGACATGGATTCTTCAGAGTCGGGAACATACTCGCCGCTTAGATAACCCTCCCAATTGGAGTTCATCACGGCAGTGTAGATGGAGGGAATGGATTTAGGGTTTAGATCAAGAAGAAGAATGATATCATCCTTGCTGATCAATCGAACACCACGCAAGCGGAAGACTTCTGGAATCGAACGATAAATGGATGGAATCTCAGAACCTCTTAATCTAACCCACAGAATGATTTAGGCGAAAGAATCCCTAAACCCCAACATGATGTTGACGCAGCAACTCGGGGATGATGAATAACACCCGATGAGGGTTGGTTGACTCGCCGGTACGCCGGATAATTGAATTCGACTTGAAAAAATCAAGAAGAATTTGAAAAACTCTCAAGAGAGAATAAAACTCACGATTTGATTAATGATAAAAGCTGTAGAATTCGGCAAACACATAAGCCCTATATATAGGTAAAGACTAAACCTAATCTAATAAGGAAACAACTTAAGTAAAACCCTAAGCAGCAAAACAAGGCCCTTATAAATTCGAAAATAGCAAAAGCCCTTAAACTAATGGGCTGCGAAAATTAACAAGGCTGAAATAAATAAATGACGTCTTCAAAATAAATAAAATCTTCAAGCTTCGGCCCACTCGCACGTAATGAGATTAATTAAGCTTAGGCCGACCCCACCATCTCCGATGGGTCTCTTCATCAACTCTTGAGCCCACACTTCTTGGACTAAGCTCATCAAGCTCTCCTTGAACTTCTTGGCTCGTGCTCTTGTAACTGGACCAACAGGAACATGCACCGGGTCAGGAACCAACGAACCTTGGACTGCATCATTCCCCTCCTCTTGAAGAGGATTTGTCCTAAAATCCAAGTCGTCACCTACATCAAAAGGATTCATATCAGTCACATTAAAAGTAGCACTCACATTATACTCACCTGGTAAGTCCAACTTGTAGGCATTATCATTGATGCACTCCAACACTTGGAATGGTCCATTACCTCGAGGAAGTAGCTTGGATCTCCGTTGCAATGGGAACCTTTCCTTGTGCATATGCAACCATACCCAATCACCGGGTTCAAACACCACTTTGCAACGCCCTTTGTTGGCTCGCTCGGCATACTGCTTCGTGCGCCTCTCAATGTTCATCCTTGCTCTCTCATGAATCTGTTTAACTAAATCAGCCATCTTCTTGCCATCAAGGTTAGTATGCTCATGCTCAGGTAAATGAGATAAATCCAATTGAGTCAAAGGATAAATCCATACACAATCTCAAATGGCGAAAACTGAGTAGCAGAATGAACAAAACGATTATATGCAAACTCAACATGAGGCAAACACTCTTCCCAATACTTAATGTTCTTCTTGATGATAGCTGTAAGTAAAGTAGACAAAGTCCTGTTTACTACCTCAGTTTGATCATCAGTTTGTGGATGACAAGTAGTAGAAAATAAAAGTTTAGTACCTAACTTACACCACAAAGTCTTCCAAAAGTAGCTCAAAAACATTGAATCCCTATCAAAAACAATAGTCCTAGGCATGCCATGCAATCTAACAATCTCTCTAAAGAACAAATCAGCCACATGAGATCCATCATCAGATTTATGACATGGAATAAAATGTGCCATCTTAGAGAATCTATCAACCACAACAAAGATGGAATCTCTACCACGCTTAGTCATAGGAAAACCTAACACAAAATCCATAGAAATATCAATCCAAGGTACTGTAGGAATAGGCAATGGTGTATACAATCCATGGGAACTCACCCTAGACTTAGCTTGCTTACATGTAACACATCGACTTCAAATTCTCTCAACATCACGTTTCATATGAGGCCAAAAGAAATGCTCATGCAGAACAGCTAAAGTCTTAGCAATACCAAAATGTCCCATCAAACCCCCACCATGAGACTCAAGCAATAACAACTCACGTAAAGAACATTTAGAAACACATAACTTATTCTTCCTAAAAAGATAGTCATCATGCCTAAAATACTCTCCACTAGCAGCTCTCGCACATGCTAGATAAATCTCACCAAAATCATCATCATGCTCATACAAACTCTTGATACACTCAAAACCAAGCAACTTAGCATCTAAGGTAGAGATCAAGGCATACCTCTGAGAAAGTGCGTCAGCCACAACATTCTCTTTACCTTGCTTGTGTTTGATGACGTAGGGAAACATCTCAATGAACTCCATCCACCTCGCATGCCGCTTGTTCAACTTGTGCTGCCCCACTTGAACTCCATATTCTTCTTGATCACTTCTATCAAAGGTGCTGCAACACTGCTAAAATGAGGCACGAATCACCGATAGAAGCTAGCACGTCCATGGAAATTTCTAACTGCTGCAATGCTCGTAGGCGTCGGCTACTCTTGTATAGCTCGTATCTTCTCATCATCAACCTGTACACCTTGTGCACTCACAACAAAATCAAGAAACACAAGCTTGTCCATGCAGAAGGTGCACTTCTTAAGATTAGCAAACAACTTCTCTTTCCTAAGTACATCCATAACAGACCGCAAATGCTCAACATGCTCATCAAGACTCTTACTATAAATTAGGATATCATCAAAGTAGACAACGACAAATTTGCCAATAAAAGCATGCAAAACATGATTCATATGACGCATGATAAACGTACTAGGTGCATTAGTTAATCCAAAAAGCATAACTAACCACTCATACAAACCAAGTTTTAGCTTAAAAGCAGTTTTTCACTCATCTTCTTGCTTAATCCTAATCTGATAATACCCACTACGCAAATCAATCTTGAAAAACACGCAAGAACCATGCAACTCATCAAGCATATCATCTAAACGAGGTATATGGTGGCGATACTTTACCGTGTTGTTATTGATGGCTCCACAATCACAGCACATCCTCAAAGTCGTATCCTTCTTGGGTACGAGTAGAACGGGTACAGCATAAGGACTCAAACTCTCCCTCACGTGCCCTTTGGCTAATAACTCACCAATTTGCCTCTCCAACTCCTTTGTCTCCTCTGGATTGGTTCGGTAAGCTGGTCAATTCGACAGTGTAGCACCGGGCATAAAATCAATCTGATGCTCAATTCCTCGAATTGGTGGTAAACCAGCAGGTGTATCATCGGAAAAAACATCATCAAACTCCTGCAAAATAGAATGGATAGAAGGGGGTAGAGAAGAGAGATCGTTAGTGATAACCAAATTCTCCTTGTATCGCAGCACAATGATCGGCCTCTCCTCCTTCACGGCCCACTTCCAATCACTAGCCCTTGCAAGAAAGGACTTTCGTATCAACCCATTCTCCTTTTTCTCTACGGGCTTCTCCTTAGACTTCACCTTATCCGTCTCCTTTTGCAATTGCATTTGATCCTCATAAACTTGTTTAGGGCTAAGAGAAACAAGTGACACTTTCTTCTGCTTATACTCAAAGGAATATTTATTGGTGAAGCCATCATGAGTAACGCGTCTATCAAACTGCCACGGACGCCCCAACAATATGTGGCTCGTGTTGGGAACTTAATGAAATATCCTAATCCTTGTTTTGATGATACCAAAATCAATAGGTTTATTTTGTAATAGACTAGAACTGCTCGAATTCAAGTGTTAGAGTTCTTTTTCTAGTTTAGTTGTTGTTCTGAAGACTGAAGACTGAAGAACGAAGGACTGGAGACTAAAGACTGAAGTTGCCGACTGAAGCATCAGTCGAAGAATCAGTTTTGACTGATTACTTAATGCTGACTTACGGAGGAGATTGGTACTACCGCCAACAGCGCTATTCGTCGGGCCATATCGGGCCTTCCCTGCTGTATGATGGATGGATTCGCTGCCCACCGGCTGTAGGTATTGCCTCAACGTAGAGAGATGCCACCAAGAGAGATTCGTGGTTAGGTTAGTGGGAGGAATCGATGCGGTACTCCTGGTAAGAGAGGTAGAGACACAGAATCATCTGAACCAGATCACGTGGAATCAGCGGACTGATACTAAAGTCAAGTTGATGAGCCCATGTTTGTGCTCATTTTTTGTGTCTGTTTTAGGTCTAGATAGAGTCTTTTTCCTTTATTTTGCTAGAGTTAGTCGCCTGGGAGGGCGTAGTTCCAGGGCAGGCCCGTTCTTTGGGCAGAATGTGCTTTTAAGGCATAATGCTGATGCATTCCACGAAAGATGCATGAGTTTGAAGCAGAGGAGTTTGAGACACTCTAAAGCTTGTTTTGAAGACCAAAAGTCCGAGAAGCAAGATGTTGGCCAAACCGACCCTTTGCCCACAAGTACCGCACGGGATCCAGTTGCATGGGAAGAAGGTTCTGGGCATAATGCGACATCGGTTCGGGGAAGAAGTATGAGCACAGATACAAAGCCAATTGGAGATTGAAGCAGCAGGTTACAAAAGCTTAGATGAAGTTTAGAGTTGCTCAAGTCAACATAGCGCTTTGCCTATAAGCACCGTGTGGGACCCAGTTGCACCAGAAGATGATCGTGGGCAGAAGGTACAGACGGGGCAGAGAAGAAAAGTGCAGAGGATGTAGATAAGGAAAGAAATCCAAAAACCTTATCCCTTGTGGTTTGGATAAGGAAAGAATCAGCCTCCAGATCTGGATGCAATCTCTGGCAGAAGGAGCCCTAATTCCAGCCCACTCCTTTTGGGCCGAGCCCTACGTGGCCCTAATTCATGCCTATAAATACCACATAATTGTGAACTATTGAAAAATGGATTTTGAAGGCACCAATTCAGAGACCACTGCTGCAGTTTTACTTTCCATAGTTAGGTAGGAGTAGTCGCCCCTTATGGGCATAGTAGTTTAGTTTTCTGTTCATGTTTTCTGCGGCACTTTTGGCCGTAAGTACTCTTTGCCTTAAGTAAGTTTCTATTTCAGTTTTTTACTTTATGTTTTCCTTTATGTCTTTTGCCTTTGTTATTTATTTTATGTCCGGCTAGTTTTATATTCTGATTTGGGCTAGATGATCTAAGCATGAACACTTAACTCGAGAGGTCTAATTTGGGCATAACAACTGTTTGAGCATATTCCCGATACACTAGGTTTGATTCCAATAAGGTTGTAACAACTTGGTTAATTAATTGATCACTAGTTAACTAGGGAGTTTTGGCCACAAGTAAACTTTGGGCACAAGGCGAAACACCATCGACCTCCAAAATAGTACAATGATTGGAGCCGTAATTGCGGTGAAATATCTGCGTAAGAGTCAAGTGGGTCTATCTAAATCTTAAAGCATTCTGGGCAAAGCACAACTAGCGATAGGCCATCGCAGAGAGCGTGGATGTTGCCCGGGGTAGTTGATTTCCATTAACTAAACCTTCTAAGGGATCATAAACTGAAAGGATAGATTGGGCAAGGGTTTTTTGCGTGCGTGACGAGTGACAATAGGGGCGCAACAATTCTTATGCCTATAACCATTGGTATGCGAGTATAGTAATTTATCTTTGCACCAATGATCGAGTGCCTAGTTCATGTTTAGTGATTCAAAGCCAAGTCAGGATTGTTTTGTTATTTGATTCATTTACCTTTGTTATTTCAGTTTGGTTGGAAACCCTGTTCTGCCCATAAGCACGTTGTGGTCAAAACCCTTCAGAATACAAACCCTTTTTAGTGACACCCTTGCAGGAGGAATTACTGCTCAGTTCCCTGTGGATTCGACTCTGGACTTACCACTAGCTAGTCTAGTTGTGGGCACATGATATTTTATTTGCGCGAAGCTCAAACGACGGCTTCGTTAAATTGGCGCCGTTGTCGGGAAACTGAGTGCGCTAGTAATTTCTTTTGCGAAATTTTGCCTTAACGTTTGTGTATGCATTGTACTAGGAGTGCAGGTCACAAGGAGCTATTATAATTTGATCCCGAGATCAAAAGGACCGCACACCAAAACAATGGAGAACGACGTCGGGCAGAGCAAGAGACACAGCTGAACAGGAACCAAGAGGGAGATATGGTCAGAGAAGACAATTCAGCCGATAAGACCCTTTGGAATATGATGTTCCCAAACAATCTGAACCTCCGACCTATGGGCATAATGTTGCTCAATATCACTGGGAATTGGGAGTTGAAGCACACCCTGATCCAGATATTGCCCAAATACAGTGATATGCCCGGAGAGGACCCTATGCGGCACTTGCAAGATTTCGAGATGGCTTGTGGAACTATCCGCACCGCATCTCCTGCCCTTACTGAGTACATCCGACTCCTTACTTTTCCGTTCTCTCTTCAAGAGAGAGCGAGGAAGCGGTTGTACGTTTTGCCCGAAAACAGCATTACGACCTGGCAGCAGTTGCAGCAGAAGTTTCTCGAAAAGTACTTCCCAGTTAGCCGATCCAGAGCGTAAGGACCAGAATAAGAAACATCAAGATGGGGAACGGAGAGATCTTATATGACTACTGGGGAAGATTCAAACAAATGTTAGCCAAATGCCCACAACATCAAATATCAGCCCACGATCTTATTCGATACTTTGTGGGAGGACTTCAAAGGCAAGAAAGGCAATGGCTGCATGTTGCATGTGGAGGATCCATTTTGAACAAATCGGCGGTAGAGGCATTCAAACTTATAGCTAATATGGCGGAGGAGTCAAGGGATGAGGAATGCACAATAGAAAGAATGTCACCACCAGAACCATCGTCTGCCCAAGACGATAAGATTGATAAGATGTGCAATGCCTTGGAGAAGTTCATGAGCAACCAGATTCCTTTGATCAAGAAGCCGGTTAAAGCATGCCAACTTTGTATGGCATACACCCATGCAACGGATGAATGCCCTCAACTCTTTGAGGATGAAGAAGAAGTCAATGCTTTGGGACAGTTGGGAGGAAACAATGGAGGAAATGGTCAGAAGCTCTTTGAGCCCTACAGACAGCAGTGCCCACAACAGCCTTCACAGGCAAGTTGGCAGAACTTGTGCACACGATGGCACAAGAAAACATGAAATTCCAGCGAGAGTTCGACAAATTCAAGATGGAAACTCGAGGAGGAATGCAGAATGTCAATGCCCAGTTATCCCATCTTGCCCAAACGATCACTCGGATGGAAAAGAAGCAGGGAAAGCTTCCTGCCCAGGTGGAGGTTAAGAAGGTGAATGTTGTGATGCTGATGAGTGGGGAAGATATCCTGCCCCAGAAAGCACTTCTCGACCAAACGGATGTTATGATTCAAGAAAGCCTGACGGAAGACTATGCCCAAGATGAGGATATGGAGGAAGCTGGTGGAATGATGGATACCCTAAAGGAGGAAGTGGGATACACAGAAACCCTTAATATTCCCACTATCGAACCAGAGGACAAGTTGGTGTCGTCGCCCGAGAGAGAACCCAAGCTCGAATTGAAGAATTTGCCTAAGCACCTAAAGTACATCTATCTAGGCGAGAATGAGACTATGCCCTTGAGCGTCAGTTTGAAGTTAAGCCCAACAGAGGAGGAGCAAGTCCGAGAGATTTTGAGCACGTATGAGGAGGCAATCGGTTGGACCCTAGCGGACATCAAGGGCATAAGCCAGACTGTGTACATGCATGATATTCTCATGGAGGAGGATGACGTTCCAGTTTGTGACCCACAACGAAAGCTCAATCCAACCGTGAAAGATGTGGTAATGAAGAGACCCTTGAAACCTCCTCTTGAGCATAACCCTCCTATGGTTTTGTTTTTATCTTGTTTTGTTTTGAGTCTGTCTATTTTTGTTTTTATTTTCGCAGTGTCTGTTCTTCGACCTCTCTACACACCCACTTTGCCCAAAGCAAAGTGTGTGTGGGGGGAGGGTCACCCTTTTTGTTTTCGTTTGTTGTTGGTATTCCTCCTTCTAACACCCTTTGCCTAAGGCAAAGTGTGTGAGTGGGGAGGAATACCTATTTTTTATGTGTTTTGTTTATGTTTCAGCATGGTTCTCCTGAAGGACGTGCACATCAAGGGCAAGAGAGTTAGATTCACCACCCCTGAAGAGATGACACCCACAACAATCTTTCAGTCATCTGCCCCATCAAGTAAGAACAAGGAAAAGTCAGAGAGCCCTGCCCCTTTGAGTGCAAGTAATGACGCCCGTATGGGCATAACAGAAGCCATGATGATGGAGATCAGAAAAGCACTCTTTGCCTACTTTGCGAGCACTGGATTCAGGTGCCCACCTGAACTCTGTTCTGGGCATAACCCTCCCTAGGTCTTAGTTTCTTTTTAGTTTTCGTTTTGAGTCTGTTTTTCGACCCCCTCTACACACCTA
Organism: Salvia miltiorrhiza; assembly: GCF_028751815.1. NCBI lineage: Eukaryota > Viridiplantae > Streptophyta > Magnoliopsida > Lamiales > Lamiaceae > Salvia > Salvia miltiorrhiza. The sequence goes on from NC_080390.1 coordinate 30,485,696, forward strand.
CTTTGCCCAAGGCAAAGTGTGTGTGTGGGGTGGGCCGAGCGTTGTTTCTTTGTCCTGTGGTTAGCCTTTTGATTTGCAATCAATTAAGCATGATTATATTCTGAGTTTGTTGTGCAAGTAGTCTGAGATTCGAATTTCCAAGCATGCCGTATGTAGTTGAGAAAGATGGATAGGGTTGTGAGCATACCATGTGAGGTTTTGAGCTTTTATATATACTGTCTTATGCCCATGACAGTTTTTTTCTTTCATATGTGAAAATTGACATCTTGACTAGGGTAATGCTAGAACTTGCCTTGATTCTTAGTCGAACCCTGTGTACATAGTCTAGGTGTGTTAAATGATTTAGACAATTCTTTCTTTAGCCCATAGAACCAAACTGACCAACCCTACATCTATCACTTGCAAACCGTTTTGAGCTTAATAATTCATTTGAATTCACTTATAAATTTGCTTAGATTTGAGCCGTCCCGGTCAAACTGAACTTAAGGGCAAAAGAAGGGAAGATAGTGTAGTGGATCCTATGGGCAGGACTAGTGCAAAAATTGCAAAATGGGATATCTAATCCCAAAATAAAGAAAAAGTCCAGAAAAAAAAGAAAAAAAGAAAAAAAAAGATAGAAAAAAATAGTTAATGTCTTGGTTAGTATGTGCTTGGGCCCGCAAGAATAGGCAGGGATCTTAAAAATCTGGGAAGTCTGTTGCCCAAAATGAAGTTCAGAATGACCTTAGCCTCGTACCAAAAAATTCTCACCTTATGCCTTAAGCCACGTTACAATCCATAAAAGACCTAATGAGATGCACTTAGAACTTTGACTAAAGGGGGAGACAATAGAAGATAGGCAAGCCTATGGCAAAACCTAACATGATGTCACGAGCGTAAACACGTCCCAAAAACACTTGAGAGAATGAGCGATGGGGAGGAACATCCTTACGCCCACAGACCCCTTCTTGACTCAACTGATGGCATTGCATGATTTTTTTTGTCTCTCATTGCTTGCATGTTTTTGCTTAGATATTCTCTTGCATTTTTGTATTGCGTTTTGGTTGTGCAAACCCTTGTGTCGAGTTTTGTCCGTTTTGTTTGTGTCTGTCTTTTGGGCATAATTGCATGTGCACGCTCGAGGACAATCGTGTTTAAAATGTGTGCGTGTGATGAGCCCTTGTTTGTGCTCATTTTTCGTGTCTGTTTTAGGTCTAGATAGAGTCTTTTTCCTTTGTTTTGCTAGAGTTAGTCGCCTGGGAGGGCGTAGTTCCAGGGCAGGCCCGTTTTTTGGGCAGAAGGTGCTTTTAAGGCATAATGTTGCTGCATTCCGCGAAAGATGCATGAGTTTGAAGCAGAGGAGTTTGGGACACTCAAAAGCTTATTTTGAAGACCAAAAGTCCGAGAAGCAGGATGTTAGCCAAACCGACCCTTTGCCCATAAGTACCGCGCGGGACCCTTAGCCAAACTGACACTCAAAAGCTTGTTTTTACTTTATGTCTTTTGCCTTTGTTATTTATTTTATGTCCGGCTAATTTTATATTCTGATTTGGGCGAGATGATCTAAGCATGAACACTTAACTCGAGATGTCTAATTTGGGCATAACAACTGTATGAGCATATTCCCGATACACTAGGTTTGATTCCAATAAGGTTGTAACAACTTGGTTAACTAATTGATCACTAGTTAACTAGGGAGTTTTGGCCACAAGTAAACTTTGGGCACAAGGCGAACCACCATCGACCTCCAAAATGGTACAATGAGTGGAGCCGTGACTACGGTGAAATATCTGCGTAAGAGTCAAGTGGGTCTATCTAAATCTCGTGACTGCGGTGAAATATCTGCGTAAGAGTCAAGTGGGTCTATCCAAATCTTAAAGCATTCTGGGTAAAGCAGAACTAGCTGAATTGAGTGTTTGTGTTGCTAAGGAGTTCAGAAAGGTGTTCTGTCTCCGTGAGATCCTAGTTGCCCAGTGCGTGCTAGGAGTGAGAAATCCAACAAGGTGTGTTGGTACTGAAGATTGGATCTTCGGTTGTTTCGGTTGTGTGCACCCGTAAGCACATGTTCAGGTTTGCAGTGCACCAGTAAGCACTTGCAGAGTGAAGTTGTTGGTCTGATCAACCGACCGTGGATGTAGGAAGTATTTTTCGAACCACGTAAAAATCTTTGTATTATTTACAGCTTTCAGTATTTACTTTCCTACTTGTGCTCTTCCTTCGTAAATTGAAAACTGATTAATTGTGAAGAGAAACTTAAGACTAAAAACGTGCTCAACTCACAGGCTATTGTGAAACAAAAGTTTTCCGCTGCGTGTGTTATCATTCTGACTAATCTATCATCTGATAGTCAGTAAGATTTATAACATCTCTGTTTATCAAACTCGACTGAAGCCTTTCGTGGATCAGTTAAGTTCTTTTGACTTAACGGATAACTCCTTACTGAAGAGTATTCAGTATCAGTCGTCAACCCTATTTTGGTCAAAACTCTTTTCAGTAAACAAGTGTCTGAGTTTGTGTTTGAGGTTTCGTTTTGATCTTTTGTAAAGATCGAAAATAGCCTATAGGTGTATTCCCCCCATACACCTATTCGAGACCCTCCGGACCTAACAGCTCACTTGCATGGGAATTACATCACATAACACCTCATCCTCATACTTCCCAATGCGAAAAGGAACCTTCACTTACCTCGTAACTTTGATGACGCCGGTCTCATTCAACCACTACAAACGGTATGGTTTGGGATGCTTCACCACGACCAGCCCCAATTTCTCAACCATGGCTTTACTAGCCATATTCGTGCAACTCCCTCCATCAATGATCATGCTACACACCTTGTCTTGAACAAGACATCTCGTGTGAAAGAGGTTCTCCCGCTGCTCTCTCTCATCGGGTTGAGTTTGGACACTCAAAGCTCTCCTAGCTACAAAAAGCTATCCAGCAGGTGCAAAAATCTCCTCAACCTTCTCCTCGTCATCGAGATCCTCCAAAGCAGGTATCTCCGAATCGACCTCATCACCATCAGTCACAATTTCTCCGTCATCTCTCATGATCATAAGTCTCCTGTTCGGACACTCACTCATAATATGTCTGAATCCTTGACACATGAAGCACTTGTTATCTTTATTGCGACCATCGGAAACTGTCAAATTTGTCGAATTCAAACCCTCAGGTCGGGATCTAAATAACGGCTTCTTCTCTTCTCGCTGCGGCGTCTTCTTCTTCTATTGGTTCCCTTTTGACGAGGAACCACTAGAAACTGGTTGGGATTGCCTCCAATTGAACTGATTCTTTCTCTGATTGTTGGTGTTGCTGCCCCTCCTCTTGTGTTGATTCTCGATCTTGATGGCCATGTGGACCATATCCTCCAACTCAACATAGTGCTGCAACTCCACTTTATCACGAATATCCCAATGCAAACCAGCTAGGAATCTCGCCATAGTCGCCTCCCGTTCCTCCACAACATTCACTCGAATCATGGCAACCTCCATTTCCTTGTAGTACTCATCCACGCTCCTACTGCCTTGCTTCAAATTCTGCAACTTGTTGAAAAGCTCTCGGTAGTAATGATTAGGCACAAAACGCTTCCTCATCACAACCTTCATCTCATGCCAAGTCTGAATAGGTGGTTCACCGTGTCTCCTCCTACTCCTCACCATCTGATCCCACCATACAAGTGCATAATCTGAAAACTCTATCGCAGCCAGCTTCACCTTCTTGAGCTCTGAATAATTGCGGCAGTCAAACAGAAGCTCCACCTTTCTCTCACATTCAAGATACAATTCTGGATCATTTTTTCCTTGGAAAGAGAGAATGTTCATCTTGATGTTGCACAGATTGTTATCTTGCCACGTCCTACCGCCATCTCGATGCCAGTCCTCTTCCTCACCAAAATCTGTGTCATCTTCCTCATACTGGCGATACGGGATTCGACCTCCTACACCACCACGGCCTCGTCTACCGTCGCCTCGGCCTCCTCCTCGAGTGAAATTGGTCTCTTTGGAGTGAGACTGCTTGATCTGGTCGATCCTTTCATGCACTGTCTCCAACTCTGATCTCAGAAGCTTTCCCAATTCTGACTTAAGTGCCTCCATCATGAATATCATCTTTGGCTCAATAACAGGTTGATCCCCCTCCAAATTCGAAACTTGTTCATCTTTTTTTGACATTTTGACACATAAAACAAGAAACAGTTAGTAAAAACAATGTAGGAACCTTACCACCTCACAAGCACTCGTGTATATCACTAAAAAATGATTCACTCAGCACTCGTGTATCACTTAAATAATGGCTCTTTTCGCTCTAATATCTCACCACTCTTGTCTTTTACCACTCAAGTTCTCTCTCAAGGAATCGAAATTCCTCAATCTACCACTTGAATTCAACACCAACAATAGCAAACGAAACCACCAAACTGACTCAACAAGAGCACTCAACAAAACGCCCCGCAAGGTACAACACCAACAAACTGACTCTAAAGGCTCAATACTACCCAACGAAGACGAAAGACACGAAGAAACGAAAACTGAAAACTAAAAAATGTGCTGCACAGAAACTGTCTCAACACACTCTAAACTACCCAAGGAACATAGAAAACACCACGAGATTTAATCGAAAGTCAGAAAAAGTGCACACAAAATTTGTCCCCAAAAGCCTTTATATGACTCAAGGAACTAAATGAACAAAATTGCAGAAGATGAATTTTCGGAATTTTTTTTCCAACCCCTACAGAATGTGGATTCAGAAAAGGAAAAAAAAAGAAAAAAAAAATCAAGAACAGAACGAAGATATGATGTATGGAACTTTGGATGTGAATAGATGTGTACGACATATATTATGATCTATTATGGTGGTATGTGATGGTAGTTTAACAGACGGACAGAAATCTAGTAGCAACAAATATGACAGATATGGAAGATTGTAGAGGCTAAAATCTATAATTGAAGTTAACGTCTGCACGTCCGGATATATTGGGCACTAGCAACCTGCCAACACAAGAACACGTAAGAGCCCTAGGTTGAACACCGGGAGGGGGTGTCGACCGTAGAGCCTCCGACGCTCAAGTCAGTAATAGAATAGCAAAATAGAATGGTAAACAGATTGAAATGGAAGAGAAAGACAGGTTGGAATGAGTGGTTATTCCAAGGTGTCAGAGGCGTCGGAGGGTGGAAACGGTGATGGCCGGCGGGTTGTGATAATGTAAGGTGAGAGGCAGAGATAGGCCAAGTTGGCTTTTTCTAATTGGGAAGAGCAATCTGCGTGGTGGCAGAGTAGAGAGAATTCAAGAAGTAGAGAGCATGTAGGATTTTCCATGTGTTCTTAATGATCTAGTCGGGCTGTTTATATAGTGGACATCCAGCCGCTAGGGTTTCTACAGTCCGACTTCGTCTGAACCCCTCTCTCCCAAGTTGTTACGACTTTCACGGGATCCTCAAGATTTTACCCTTTTGACTACGTCAGCTTGGCGGACGATGTCTTCTAGGGTTTGACGGCTGGGAGATGTCTAGGGTTTGACGGCTGGGTTGATGGCACCCTTTGGGCCGGATGTGATATATTCGGCTAGGTGTCGATTCCAAGTTGATGTATACTTTGGGTCAATCTATTTAACTAACTGGGCTTTTTAGGATCGTGCCAGGTTGGCAAACTATCGTGATGAGCTTAGACTAAGTGAGATATATCTAGCTTGACTGTTTAAACAAGTTGGACCTTGAAGTGAGATGTTAACCTGGATCGGCCCGGGTAGGTCATGCGACAAATATAATTTGACTTATCGGGCTGGGCTAACAAAGTTCTTTAAATAATTTGAATAGCCTTGTTATCGATCCAAGTTGGTTCGAATTCTGTCAGGCTTGGCAGACCGGGTTGCTTGGCTTGCTGAGCCAGCCTGCAGTGCTGATTGGATATGGGTTATGTTGACGAATTTTCTCCACTACAAAGATATATGGAATATGTGAAATACGGAACCCTAGATACGAACGGAAACATGGAAGATATATAGGATATATGAAAACACGGAAACAAAATCGCGAAAATATAAGAAACCCTAGAAAACGTCTACCCTGACACGAAGAAAGAACACGAAACCTGGATACGAAACGTGGCTTTGATACCAAATGATATGATCCTTGCCGATCAATCGAACACCACGCAACCGGAAGACTTCTAGAATTGAACGATAAATGGATGGAATCCCAAAATCTCTGAATCTAACCCACATAATGATTTAGGCGAACGAATCTCTAAACCCCAACGTGATGTTGACGCAGCAACTCGGGGACGATGAATGACACCCAACGAGGGTTGGTTGACTCGCCGTTACGCCAGATAATTGATTTCGACTTGAAAAATCAAGAAGAATTCGAAAACTCTCAAGAGAGAATAAAACTCACAATTTGATTAATGATAAAAGCTGCAGAATATGGCCAACACATAAGCCATATATATAGGTAAAAACTAAACCTAATCTAATAAGGAAACAACTTAAGTAAAACCCTAAGCAGCCAAACAAGGCCCTTATAAATTCAAAAATAACAAAAGCCCTTAAACTAATGGGCTGCGAAAATTAACTAGGCTGAAATAAATAAATGAAGTCTTCAAAATGAATAAAATCTTCAAGCTTCGGCCCACTCGCACGTAATGAGATTAATTAAGCTTGGGCCGACTCTACTATCTCAGATGGGCCTCTTCATCAACTCTTGAGCCCACACTTCTTGGACTAAGCTCATCAAGCTCTCCTTGAACTTCTTGGCTCGTGCTCTTGTAACCGAACCAACAGGAACATGCACCGGGTCAGGAACCAACGAACCTTGGACTGCATCAAAGAAGAACGACGACAGGTATGGCGACGCCGCTTAAGATCCCCAAATTAGGGTTTTCGAGGGAGACAGATGAAGAACAACGCGAGAGGAGAGAACCGCAACCCTCTGTCTCACCACTCAAAGGTGGTTGATAGAAGGACGGCGAGATCTAGGGCGGCGCCGATTAGGCTCCCCAAATCTATGGTTTTCTCAGAGACAAAGAGGGGAATGGGTGAAGTAGGGAGCCGAGTGGAGTGTAAGGAATAGATTAAGGTAGGTTTTAGGGTATTTATATGTGAGATTAGTTCTTTTTAATTAAGCCCTAATTAAAGCCCAAAAGGGAAACAACCAATAATTACTAGAACAACCCAAAAAGAAAAACAGACAAAGATTAATGGGACGGAGTGAGTATATGCTAGAACCACTTCTACGTGAGTATATGCTAGAACCACTTCTACAATTATTTAAAAAAGAATACCAATGGATCTTCACCAATGAATATTCCATACTATATGTCAGCACTAATAGGCTACCATTGGGGATCTCCCGCAAATGCAGCAGAATTAGCTAGGTAACATAACTGATGTTGGCACAGATAGATACTCTTTGTTCCATTCATTTCAAATAATGTTAGATTTGCATTTGCATCTCTTAATTCTCGTAGATCTCGAATAGAAATATATCAGAGAAGAGGATATTGACAGCGACGAACTTGTAACATCGACGATGAATAGGATTTCAGATAAAAATGATTACATTACCGTTATACAAAACTTAAATAAAAAAGAATTTCTAAATATAAATCTTAGGCTTATTTTAAGGCCTTTCCAGCTGGCCCGCAGCCAATTAGATCAATTTAAGCCGACCCGATCAAATATTTTAATGCAAATTGGAGTAGATAAGATAAATCAAGTACTATGTTTTATTCGTAAATTAATAAACTATACAGGCCAGTTTACACTCATCCAACATCAAATTTACTTGGGCCAAATTCAATTTATGGAGGGGTAATTTTAAATATAGCCACCAAAATTCTCATTATAACCTCTCAATGAGGAAAAGTACGTATCTACCCCTCCAATTTCATTTAAAAATTTTAATAACTACTGGAGTAGTACTATTTTCTAAACCATTTACGCAACCCATTCCCTGTAAAACTTCATAGCCCCCAACTGTGAAGGGATTTTTTTTTTTAAATAGCTAGATTTAGAAGGTAATTGTGGGAGTTCAGGAGGTGGAGGCGGCGCCACCGGTGAGAAGAAGAAGAAGAAGAACGACAACGTGTTGCCTTCAATTTTTTGCCCTTGATTTTTGGATCTGTTTTCTTCCATGGAGGTTTTAGGCATCTGTTTTAGGCTTCAAGATAGCACACAAGCCATAGGCATAGAGAGGGAGCGTCGCATTGTAATTCCAGAGGGGGAGCTTTACTCTGATATTGTTGGTGTTGTGTAATCAGCAGCTCTGCTTCGTTTTCTTTTGCAGCGAGGAGGCTCCTACTCAGATGATTTGGCGATTGAGTTGAGATGACTAAGACTATGAACTAATGTTAATAATGTTTACTTGGACAATGATGTCGGATGTTTCCCTACTGCTATTTCTCATCAAAATAGATTCAGAAATCAAGGGCAAAAATTTGAAGGCAATGCGTTGCCATTCTTCTTCTTCTTCTCGCTGGTGGCGCTGCTTCACCTTCTGAACTCAAAGTCAGCTATTTTTATTTTTTTATTTTATTTTTATTTTTTACCTTCATATTTTGGGGGCTATGCAGTTTTTTCAGGAAAGGGGGTTTGCGTAAATGATTTTGGAATAGTTATTAGTAAAATTTTAAATTGAAATTGTAGGGGTAGATACGTACAAATATTAATTTTTCTCGATGGGGGGTTATAATGAGAATTTTGGTGGCTATGTTTAAAATCACCCTTTATGGAGTCCCCAACATAGGAGGCTCTTCCGTTGAAAACACTTGCAATAGGTTTCTTCATTTGAAATTCTCGACGAGGTGGGGGCTTGCTTTTAGCATTATCATTATCTTTATATATATAAAAAGCAAAGTAAACGTAATTTAATTCAATTTGAAGGATATAATTAGAATTCATGGAAAAAAAATATAATCTCCACTAATAATTAGTTATCTTCAAAATCATCAGTTTAATTAATTCCTCTAAACTCTCTTTTTCTTTTTTTTATAAGAAAATTCGCATCATTATATTTGGCAGTTTTAATTAACTCCTCTAAACAAACAAGCTAATTCAATATTAAATAAAACAAAACTAATTAAATATTAAATATTTACCTCTTTCGAAAAGATATATAGTAAGCCTAAGAAAAGAAATGATATATAGTACATATATTAATTGTAATTTATCCTATAAACTTTAACATATTAACAAAATTATATTTTACGAAGTACTAATAGTTTCCCTAAAATGAGGAACCGCGATTTAACTTTTATAAATTTTTTTTCTTATTTCTAATATTTTAATTATTCAAATTATGTATTTACATTTATTTATATTAAAAATAAATTATTACTATTACATTATGTAATTCTTATATATTACAATTTATATTAGAAACACTAACTCAATAATCTCATCCAACTAATTTAATATTAAATTAGTATAATTATAAATATAATTTATAAATCAGGCTCTATAATTTAATTTGTATAATTATAGAACTCCTTATATACGTGATACAATATCTATATATAGACATATGTTATATTTTTATATAAATTACATTGGTTATATTAAAATATAACTTTACAAAAAATAAATTTGATATCAATTGTAATTTTGTTAACTTATATTAATATTATAAAATATATATATATATATGCACATTTTGTGCGAGTCTAAAATCAAATTCACCGCGCATAGCGCAGGTGGTATACTAGCATATATAAAAAGTAAAGTAAATGTAAATAAGTTCAATTGCAAAGATATAATTGGAATTGGAAAGATAACTAGTTATAAAATAAAAATCAAATTCAATATATTTACTTCACTTAAAAATGAAAACAATAAAACTGCCGACTCCTTAGAATACTCAAACCGCCAAGTTGTGTATTATTTAAAGTTTTTATTTTATTTTGTTTTCTTATTTTATAGATAGAATGCGTTTTTCTCATTTTCAAGTAATTTTGTATTATATAATAATATACATCTTCAATAAAAGCTCATGAAATGACCTTTAATTTGATATATAAAATGTAAAAAAAATGACTTTAAAATAAGCTGCAGGTTATGATAATTTAAAGTTATAATACATAAAATAATTTATATTTATAAACAATAATATTTTCCTTCAAAAAGTATAGAATTTTACTTGAAATTCGAACTGTATCTCAGTTTTTCAAAATGATCAAATTATGTAATCTTATTTATTTTATACCAAAAAATGATTAATAGCATATTATGCAATTCCTACTGTTTAATTACCTCAAAAAAAGAAGCATATTATAGTTTATTTTAAGGAACACTAATTTAATAATCTCATTTAACTAACAAAATATTAAATTATTTTTAAAATTATAAATTATAATTATATGTACACGAATTATCTCAGATTCTCATCCAATTAGTTAAATATTAATTATCCATTTTTATATGCAATACATGTATATTTTTAAAAATTTCACATTTTTATTTTTATTTAATAAAAGTTATATATTTGAAATCTTTGTATTTATTAATAAAATATTAAATTTACAATACATATAATATTTTTCGCACATCGCACATGAGGCGTTTAATGTACGTTTGGAGGAGGAGTTTAATTGCACCAAAATTGAACATCAGGGGCTTGATTGATGCAATGTCGAATATAGGGAGTTAAAACGTCATAGGGGTGTCATGTAAGAGGTTTAATTATTACTTTTCCCCAAAAATTATAACACTTTCCATTTTAAGATACGGTCTCACATCTTTTATCCTTACAAATACCATTTATTTACAAAAATATCATCCTTAATTTAATGTCAACCTCTCATTTCTTATAATGGTAGGACCTTTTTTATTAAAAAGTATATTATATGTGTAGCTCACACAAGTCCAGAATTATATTCACCGCGCATCGCGCGGGAAATACACTAGTTATACCAAATAAACACATATTTTTAGGACGCGCATCGTTTGATTAATTTATACTTCATTTTGTTGACTACACATACACGCTTCTGAAAGCAAAATATATAATTTGAACAGCTAACATATCAAAATATAACAAGCCCAGGTGATGATACATCATACACGTACGTTAAAATAAACAGCAATGACACGTGCCAAAAAGGAAAAAAAATAAAATAAAACAAAATTCTCTAGTCAATAATATGAAGGCTAAATAAGCACAGAAATGAACCACACAGTGAAATTGAACAAAATATATTTTCTTCTCCATCTCTAACCAAGGGCCATTGCAGTTACCCAACTGCAGAAAGATAATGACGCCTAATTTTGTCATACTCTGGCCTTTTCTTGCTTCATGAGATGTAAAAATTCACCAAATACTGTGACAGAAATAGTTCAGAATCCTTCAGTTTCAAATCAAGGTAGTAACTAATAGTCAAGAACATTCATTTGCAGTTCATGCAGTGTGTCGTGAGGCCAGATTATCAAGTTGAGAGGCAGGGTTTTGACATGTCTCCCATCCACATTATTCATTCTAGAACACAACAAAACATATGGACGAAAATGGAGCTAATTTCTAAACTTATATCTTGTCAAAGAAGAACAAGAAATAACAGCAACATTTTGAAAATGTGGTGTGGCAGTGTTGGCATGTATAATGTTAAATCAATAAAGTTCTTGAAGTCAAGTTTTACTTGGATAGATATATATGAAAAGATAATTTAGACCTAATTTATGGTAGAATTAGTAAAAATTAGGAAAGTTACCAGGATCCGAATCGTGGGGTCCAGGGGAAGCTTCAGGATGATACTGTAGTGACATGAGCTTCTGCTGAGGAAACGCAAGCCCAGCACAGCTTCCATCATTCAGATTGACATGAGTAACCTCAACTCCTTCAGGAAGTGATTCCGGATCAACAGCATAGTTGTGATTCTGCACAAGACAGTGAACTTCGATATTAGCATCACTCGTTATGTCTAATAAAGAAGTATACTGAAGAAACAAACCTGAGCACTGATCTCAACGCGGCCATTTCGAATATTACGAACAGGGTGGTTTCCTCCATGGTGACCGAACTTCATCTTGAAGGTTTTACCCCCTAATGCTTGACCAAGCAACTGATGGCCCATACAGATGCCAAAAACAGGAACTTTTCCAATTATTTCCTTGACAGTTTCAACAGCATAAGGAACTGCTGAGGGGTCTCCCGGGCCATTGCTGAGAAATACACCATCTGGGTTCATCTTTAGGGTCTCGGATGCTGGCCATGTTGAAGGAACCACAGTGATTTTACAGCCATAGGATGCCAGACGTCGGAGTATATTACTTTTGATGCCAAAATCATATGCAACAACCTTCACCCAAGAATAAACAGCAAGAAACAGAGAGATGAGGACAATGTATTACAAATCTGCAAGCATTTTATCTCTAGAGTAATGAAACAGAGTACGCGAACAAACATGAAACGTCTCCTGGTTTCTTCCATTGGAATTAAATTCCCATTCAGAACCAGTTTTGTCAACCCATTCATAAGGAGCTTCACATGAGACACCGCTTATCAAATCCACTCCTGTAAAATAAGCCAAATGTGTGATCTATTTTCTTAGTGGCCTAAATTACCAGTTTAATATTTTGTAGCTAGAATAAACTTACCAACTATATCCCAAGTCCGAGACATATTCAGCAGTTCATCATCTGTTTTAGATTCTTCTGTGCTCAATACGCCAATAAGGCTGCCATCTTGTCTCAATCTACGGGTGATAGCACGAGTGTCAACGTCATCTGCAGCACAGCACAAGAAGAAAATTCAGAGTAAACACTCGGTTCCTGTTCTACTCAAAAGCAAGATTGAGATATGAAACGACAACATACATATTCCCATTATGTTCCTAGAAGCCAAATAATCTCCAAGCGTTTCCTTGCATCTCCAGTTGGAGGTGCTGCAACATATCAAGAAGTGATTATAAAAAACACAAAATGTGAGGTAGAAACAGAAAGAAAACCGGAAAAAAAAAAAGACAAAAAAGACAAAAAAACAAAAAAAAAAAAAACTGAAAAAGTGAAAAAAGCACGGTCATAATCTGAGTGCCAAAAGGGACAACCTAATACTCAAACTTCGGATGACCAGTCCAGCTAGAAAGCATTGCCTTGATTCTTCATCATCTGACAAGAAAAAATATGCCAAATCATCTCCCTTTTCAAACCACAACTTCTCCAAAGTCCAAATGTATAAGCAATCGCCTTACCAAAATTAATACCAGTATTTCCAATGTGCGGATTAGTCATCAGAACAAATTGCCCAGCATAACTAGGATCGGTAAGGATCTCCTGGTACCTGCCATATCACGATTCAAAATGCATAGATGCATAACAGCCAGGTGCTAGTTAGATACAAGCACAACCACAAGCCAAAAGCGCAATATTTTCCTCATCCAAGGGCCTTTTGGACCTCACTTGTGAATATTACCCCTCCTCAACATAAAACGGTTCAGGTGAAGAAACACCTATTGTAACAATGAAATTCACAATAAAATATTGGAAACTTCTAATAGAGGAGAAGATTCCAAACCACTAAAGGGGTGTTTACTTTGAGTGATAGGATGGATTGAGTATCTGAAGGATAAGATGGTCATAAAAGTTCCAAATTAATCAACCCATCAATAAATGGTAGATTAGCTCGGATTATTTTTATTTATCCATCCTATCACTTAGGGTGCGCTCTCTTTGGTTGTAAATTTATCATGGGAAAATGAGGGATAACCAAAATTTCATCCTTTAAATTCTTCATTTCTTTTCCCTCATTTCCTAACTGACCCTTACTCGTTCCTTCTTTACACTACAAATGAGGGATAATATTATCACACCGTTTTTAGAGGGATAATATTATCCCTCCTTTGTAGTGAAAAGGAGGAATGAGTAAGGGTCAGGTAGTAAATGAGGGAAAAGAAAGGAAGAATTTAAAGAGTAAAATTTTGTGTATCCCTTCTTTTCCCATGATAAATTTACAATCAAAGAGAACGCACCCTTAAAGTAAAAGCCTCCTAGGAGGCGTTTACTTTTGAGGATTAACTCAGATAGATGTACATATTATAGGCTAATCTATTGTTTACTAAGATGGATTGAAACACAGGGATATCCCAATGCCCTCGATAATTCCTATCATTTGAGCTAATTTTACTTGATTCATATCTCATTGAAAGGATAGGATTGGAGAAATTTTTGTAATGAGGATAAAAAGACTCAATCATGAATCTTATTAATTATGACAAGTAAGCTCCCCCTATAAACACTAGAAAATGATGAAGAACTATAAAATTTAACAATGCTGGTTCAAGATCACTTAGTTAATTATTCTAAAGCTTACAAAATGTGGTCAGTTAAAGGTCAAATCTTCCTCAACCAACCCTAATTTTTTAAACAACATGGTACGACTAGTTTGATATAATGTAAATTGCAACAGTATTGGTGCTTCTCACACAACCAATTCAAAAACTCATCAATTGATTGATGAATTGACCAAAACATAAAATAAAGTAAAGTTTACCCAGTTAAGGATGTATTGAAAACGACTTCGCCAACTTGAGTTCCAGAAGCACCGAATGACTTAGCCTTCCAGACGGAGCCGTCCTCCAGCACCAGCCTGGCGTCTGCCACCTTCCACGGCCGCTCCGCCAACCCTAACCCTAAAAGCACCATGATCAAAATTTTATGAACTCTAAAGGTGTGACACTAAAATACACACAATAAACACACCATTCTCGGTGGAAACGGAGCGGCAGCTGACGGTGAAGAACCGCGGATTTTGAAGGGTTGATGTCAAGCAGTAGGCGAACTGAGAGCACGCCATGGCCATGGCTGTAGAAGAGGCGGAGCTGCAGCTGCGGGCGGCGGCGGCTAGGGATCGTATTGAGTGTCTCTGTCTCTTGTGTGTGTGTTCTGTTTCTATTACTTATCACCGTTTAAATGTCTCACTCAAACTAAAAAAGAAAAAGTGAAAATAAATGTCTTACCTCAAAAAAGAGTGAAAATAATAGGAATAATTTTACGTAAATTATTCCCCTCAAAAATAACTTTTTTGTAAATTATTGAATTTTGATTCAATTTTAATTTTATAGATTAATTTTAAATTTTATTTAATAATTATTAAACTTTAATTTCACTTTATTTTAGCAATAAATTGATTCTGATCCAAACTAATGTTGATATAGATAGGGATTTTATGAGGAGGTTAAGGGGATCTCGATAATGACATGGGGTGAGAGATTCACCAAGAAATCACAGTAGTTGGTGGTAAATTTGAAAAATGAATAATAATATTATTATTTTCTTGATAAATTAAAAATTAAATAAAGAAACTTAAAAATCGAACTATGGTAGAATGAAGAACAACATTATTGAAGAAATTTGATGTTATCTAAAGATATGATAACAATGGTATTTTAATTGGAAATGGAAATAATTGGAGTATGAAAATGTCATGTGTGGCAGCGGGCACATACTATAATTTTGCGAGTAAAATTTTGAAGTAGGCAAAATGAAGCATAAAACACAATTTATGGTCACACATTGAAAAAATATAAAATTTGACTATTTTTATTGATTTGGACGTTTTTACCCTTAATAAGGCGGATCGGATAGAATCAGGCACGCGGGTCGCGTGCCGGGTCGGGTTAGGCACTTATGGCACTATTAGTGCCATAAGTGCCAAGATTTTACTTTGGTTTTATTTTGGATTTCCGTTGGTACTTTGCCAACGAAAATCTAAAATAAAACCAAGTAAAATGGTTCTTTTGGCACTTATGGCACTATTAGTGCCATAAGTACCATACGTGCAACATAAACAACAATAATACTCCCTCCGTCCACAATTTAATGCCCTATTTGGGTGTGGGCACGGAGACTAAGAAAGCTGAAAAAGGTGTTGTGGTGAAATATAAGGGTAGTTGACTAAAGTGATAAAGGTAGTTGACTAAAGTGATAAAGTGATAAAGTGTAGTAAATATAGAATATAAAAGTGAAAAAGGTGTTTGAAGGTGGGTCCATTAGTGGCAAAGGGTAGTAAATATAGAAAAAGTAGGAGAGTAAAAGGGTACAAAAAGCAAAACAGGGCATTAATTTGTGGACAGTTTTTTAAAGCCAAACAGGGCATTAAATTGTGGACGGAGGGAGTATAATTAAGAAATTATAAATGGATAATCTAAACCATAAATGGATAATTTAAACCCTAAATCGAACATCTAAACTCTAAATGGATAATCTAAACCTTAAATGGTACATCTAAACCGCGCGGGGAAGTGTTTAAAATGGTCCTTTTGGCACTTATGGCAGTGCCATAAGTGCCAACGGAAATCCAAAATAAAACTAAGTAATAAAATGATGTGTATGGCACTTATGGCACTATTAGTGCCATATGCGCAGCGGTCGAGCAGTCACCCCAGAGGCCGAGTAAAAAGGGCAAATTAGGCATACCACCTAATTAATGACCATATTTTGATGTTTTAAGATTAGGGGCTAAAAATTGATTTTCAATCTTCATTATGACCATTTGACTACATTGTTTCTAATTTTGCAGTATGTCTTTTTTCAGTTTGGTTCAAATCAGATTTGTTAGGGAATTTTTGAATCAAAAATAAAAATTTGGGATATTCTACGAAAAAAACTAAAAATTAAGAATTTAAAGAGAAAATGAAAATTGAGAATATTTTGTAAAAAAATTGAAAATTTAAGTACAATAAATTTTGAAAGTTCAGTAATTATCAAACAAATTTTAAAATTAAGATATACAAAACCAATATTTAACGAGAGTTTTTTTTTTTTTTTTTTGAAACCAAAATTTAACGAGAGTTAGTAATTTACATACTATCCCAAAATAAAATGATAATGGACGTCTTAAAAAAATTTGCCTTATTCACTCGACAAATAAAATATTTGCCTTATATATGCCTATAGTAAGTAGGAATTTTACGCAATAGTCAGTTTTAATATTAATAGTGAAAAGTAAGAGGATCTTGGCAGTATTGCAAATGTGAGAATTTCTCCTTATTATTATTAAACAATAAATTGCAAAATTAATTCGTGGATTGTTTTGTTAGGTTAAAAATTGTGTAGCAACTCCCATTTAATAAGTTGAAGGTGTAAATTGAAGAAATGTGATTTTGATGTAGATTAACGTTTATTGATTAGGGAAATATGAAATGAATATATTAATTGCAATACAAGATCTGGCAAGGGTAAATTTACACTAGAGCAGAAGAGTGATGATATATGTGAAAATGTAGAATAGTTTATTTGCAGTGAATGAGTAGTGATTAATGGCGGCCACCTCTGCCCTGTTTGTTCTAGACATAAAGGGGCGGTGCTTGATCAGCCGCGACTACCGTGGAAATGTCTCCGCCGCCGAGGTCGAGAGGTTCTTCTCTAAGCATCTTGACAAGGAGGTCCTCTCTCTCTCTCCATTGTGCTTGATTGGAAACTCACCTGAATTTCTTGATAGATGAGAAAAAAGAGAATGTATTGGCATGCTTGACGTTTAGAGATCTTGAGAATAATTATATTTCTGTAGCTGAAAAAAGAAGTAATCTCAGTCGCTGAATATCGATATTTCATCTGTACCTTTTAAGTTGATTACGTCTTCCCCAAAAGCATACATCGTCCCCTTTTCTAAATACCATTTGGAAGAATAAGAAATTTTGTTTTGATAACTTCTACTGTCTTAGCTTAATTTGTGATCATTGCAAAAGGTTTGATTTTATTGTGGTATTGCAGGGTGATATGGAGTCTCATGGCCCCATATGCTACGACAACGGCGTCACCTACGTATTTATTCAGCACAGCAATGTGTATATAATGACAGCATCAAGGCAGAACTGCAATGCTGCTAGCCTGCTCGTCTTCCTACACCGTGTTGTTGATGTAAGAAGAAAAATTCTTATTACGTGCAGTTTTACTTATTTTAAAAACAATTGTGTTGGTGGTAGGTTTTCAAGCACTATTTTGAGAAGTTGGAAGAGGAATCTCTCAAAGACAACTTTGTTGTAGTGGTGAGTGCCATTTCTTTCTCCCACATATGTATATATATATATATCAAAGCTCAAGAAAATGGAGCCAAATTTTGCAGTACGAATTGCTTGATGAGATCATGGACTTCGGCTATCCTCAATACACTGAAGCTAAGATACTGAGTGAGTTCATCAAGACTGATGCTTATCGTATGGAAGCTTCTCAGAAGCCTCCAATGGCAGTAACCAATGCAGTGTCGTGGCGTAGTGAAGGGATAATGTATAGGACTAATGAAGTAAGGGCCCTTGAAATTGTTCGTCTCATAGATCAAGATTCGCGTTCATCTGAATCATTTTTTCGTGCCTCCACCAGGTGTTTCTTGATGTGGTTGAGAAGGTGAATCTTCTTGTCAACAGCAATGGGCAGATTATCCGTTCAGAGGTGAATGGGGCATTGAAGATGCAGACGCGTTTGAGGTGAAAACATGAGCTCGTGATTGATGGACTTTTTTGATTAAGAGATTATTAGAAACTGTTTTGATTGTTTCTTTTTTTGTGGTTCAGTGGTATGCCTGAATGTAAGCTTGGCCTAAATGATAGGGTGTTGATGGAGTCACAAAATCAATCATCAAGAGTGAAAGCCATTGATTTGGAAGACATCAAATTCCATCAGTAAGCTTCATTCTTTAGTTGTGAATGAAATAAACTTGATTTGAGTTCAATCTCATAGCCCTTTTCGATCCCAGATGTGTACGTCTCGCTCGCTTTGAGAATGATCGCACGATTTCTTTCATACCACCCGATGGAATATTTGATCTCATGACTTACAGACTCAGCACTCAGGTGAAAGTGAAACCAATCTGTTTAGGTCATCTTGATCTTGACTTTTACTCACCCACATTCATCCTGATAATAGGTCAAACCACTGGTTTGGGTAGAAGCTCGTGTCGAGAGGTATTCAAGGAGTCGGGTCGAGATGATGGTGAAAGCTCGAAGCCAGTTCAAGGAGCGAAGGTAAATTCATCCTCTCTCTCTCATTCTCCTCTTCAAAATGCTGCCTACTCAAACATTCCACCATCCCTCGTGCAGCACTGCAACGAGTGTCACAATCGAGCTGCCCATGCCCCCGGATGCAACGAGCCCGAGCATAAAGACATCAATGGGATCTGCCAAGTATGCTCCGGAAAAGGATGCCTTGTTGTGGACTATCAAATCTTTCCCTGGCAACAAGGTGAGGCTTTTTTCTGCAAGAATTCGAGATTGTTTTCCTCATGTTTTTGCTCTTACTTGAGTTAAAAATTGTAGGAATTCATGTTGAAAGCAGAGTTCAAACTCCCTTCTGTGTTATCTGAGGATGCAGTGGACAGAAAAGCCCCAATTTGTGTGAAATTTGAGATTCCATACTTCACTGTTTCTGGCATTCAGGTCTGCTATGCTTCACACTCGAGCTTATACAATGTTACGTTTTAAACGCTGGAACACTGATGAGCCGTTAGGGTTTTAACAGATTCGATACCTTAAAATCATCGAGAAAAGCGGGTATCAAGCGCTTCCATGGGTGAGGTACATCACCATTGCTGGAGACTACGAGCTCAGGCTTTAGTTGAGAACTTGAACACAGGTTTTGATTTTGGTGACATAATTCTTGAATCTTGATAAGTGTGTGTTTTCAATTCTCTCTGCCGTTAGTTTAAATAAACTATTCTCGCAATGGTTGGATACATCTTGCATTCTTTTCAAGAGATATTAGTTAGTTAGTTAGTTGGTTGGTATTTAATGTGTATAAGAAACTTATAGTGATTATGCAAAAGGTGAGTACAACTACAACCCCCATTGTACCTACCCTACTACAACAAACAGGGTAAAAAAACATTGAGTGCTATGTGGATGATGATGATGACGTGATGCCAGCTAACCGCTCCGTGAACTGGTCGAAGACCTCATCACGTGGTAGCACGCTGATCCTGACGTGCTTCGCGCTCTCACCAAAGTGCTTCCCACTTCGCGTTAGCACCTTGTGGTCACGGAGGAACCCCTCACAGTCCTCTGTCTCGCCCTCACACTTGAGCCACGCAAAAGCTGCCAATGAATGGTGTGAGAATGATGGGTTTTGAGGATCCGTAGTGAAAGAAACGAGGCGATTTTAGGGTGTACCTGGCTGTGAGGCAAAGGTACGGCCGCTGAACTGGCACTTGCCGTGGGAGAACTCAGGCAAGCTGAAGAGCTTGCTCTTCCTCACTGCTTCCCTCAGCTGCTTCCATCTCTTTGCCATGAGATGGTAGCTGTGTTCGAAGAAGGCTTCGCCTTCCTTGAAGCTCCCTCGTTGCTCGTGGGAGTCGGATAGGACCTGCAGGATCTTGGCTGCGCGCAGCTGCGACTCCTTGGAGACACCAATGGTGCTGAGCACGATGAACTCGGTCATCTTCCTCGCAGTTTCTTGATCCTTGACAAGAGCCCACCTGCAAAGTCTAGGCATGAGTTTTTCACGTAACACAAGCGATAAGGCGAGGGCTTTACTTACCCCAGTCGTGTTCCAGCATGGCCGGTGCTCTTGGAGACTGTGAACAGCATGATGTCGTGATCTGCTGGAGGAGATGAGATCGAGGTATACTGGGGCCAGTAGTAAGCCAGGTCATGGACTAGTATGCCTTGATTCCGGTTCACCACGGCCTCTCTCGATAACCCGTCGGGGTTGTTTGGTGATGTCACCAGCTCGATATACGGGATGTCCCTCTTGAACTTGTGCGCGTCACCGCCCCATTTGTAGAGCCCCGACTTGAGGAACTCGGTGATCAAAGGATACGACTGCAACACGACACGATCATCTTAAGCCAATTCAGTTCAAGAATGTAAAAAATCCAAATCTTGGAGATATCTTTGGTGATCAAGAATTTCAATGAGAAAGATCTTGCCAACTCAGCAACAATAAATGATAGATTGCAGTCTGTGTTGTTTGGTGAGGTGTGTAAATCACTCAACTACAGCTACACTGTATCTAGCATGTGAAACATGTAACTCAAGAAAGCATTAATCTTAGACTCAAATAATTGCTAAAAATAATGTTTTCCTCCCCTGTAGATTGTAATAATAAATGGGGACAGAATACAGATCTACAGGTGAACAATTATGGGCAGATTTTGATGTCTGTTGAAAAAAATCAGAAAATCTTGTGTAAGACCATCTAACGGCTCAAGAATCAAGCATGATCGCTTGGCTGGATGATAGAATCAGCAGATTATTCCTCCATCAAACAGAGGGAAACAGAGGACAGCTACACAGAAATTTAACTTGTTGGCTCATCTCAGTCAAAAACATGAAGCTTCAAGGAGGCGACTTACAGAGTAGAACGGGGCAGCAGACACGACGCTGATAGGCTCTGAGGCATTAGGGGGGGAAACGGCATAGAGCACAGCCTGGAACAGCTGCGTGGAGCCCGTCCCAACGACAATGTAACGGTCATCAGTGACAGCGTTGCCCACCAGTTTGTGCAGCCTAACCACTGCATTTGCGAATTCAGGCTCAAGAAACCAGCAAAGGCTCCTCACATCAGAGAAGTAACTGATGAATTTCCAACCAGGGATCACCACCGTAGTTCTATCCCCCATCTGTTGCCAATACCTCTCGTACATCGTCGGATCACCACTAGACACAGTCCAAAAAGTATTAGGTCAGCCACCAACCAACCAATTCTCAAAACCATCAATTCAATCTCAACTATTCCCCCATTATGCCTAACAAACACGCGAAAGGGTCAACACGGCTGCATCCGGTGTGTGTAGGGTTGGTTAACTTTAACCTAACCAAACCATCGGATGGGCGGTGAAAACGTACATGAGCATGATATAACACCACCATGCCCCAAAGAATGGTCCAGCGTCGAGGACGGTGGTCCTCGCCACTCCCATAGGCATATGGGTGGGAGGTAGGTATGGAAGGGCCAAACTTGTGGGTCATTTGATCAAATGATTGGATAAATGACAAGTAAATATCAAGGTCCACAATCATTCTTCACTATGAAAAGACAAAGACCTAAAAATGGCTCTTAAACACTTTCCCAAATCTTTTAATGCTTTGATTAACCAACCCTTTTCCATACAGTTAGTTCCATGTAAAATAGGGCCTAAACTAAACTTATGTGGCTCACATATTCTCAAGATTCTTAAAGAAACAAGCTTTCTGCAAGAATCAAGCATGGAATGAAACGTGCAACTATTTTCCTTCAATAAATTAGCAAACACCACCTATCATAAAAGGTAAAATAGGGAAAATCTAATGCTCAACTCGAGAAGGATCACACATGGAGGAATGTGAGAGTTCTTTAAAAATAGTACTGTAATTTTTTTTATTAAATTATTTTTTTAAAGAGCAAAAACAAAAGCAAGAATGATGATAGTGGTCAACGAGGGAATCAAGAAAGACCACCACCATTTCTGCCCCCTCATCATGCATGCCACTGTCTTAGGCATACAACAATCACTTTGAAAAACATCAAAAAAATTCAAGAAAAGAATAAAAACTTGTGTATCTGCGTTGTGCCTCTCTCTCTCTCTAACATGCACCGTGGGAATTCCAAAGCCAGCAGGACTTGTCCCTGTCTCTAAACTGACATAGCGTGAACCCACAAGCGCACGTTAGGGAACCGCACCAGCATGCCAGTGCACCATCATTCAAATCACTTAAACAAACAGCAATATTTAGATTAATAATCCTAATCAAATCCACTGCATCAAAACATCGCTACAGCAAATCCCTAAACTGGGGATTTTTGCTTATGTCAATCTAAAAGAAGAGTGAAAAAAAATTGAATCTTTGATGATGGGTTGGCCAACAAGAACCGAATACTAACTTCATCATTACAAGCCCATGTCACAAAAATTAACCATCATTTTTCACATTTTTTAGGGAGAAAGATTGCTATTCAAGCACAAGATGTTGTCCGAATACATGCATATGGACTAAAATGGGCGAAAAAATCTCAAGAGTCAAACCCCACTTGTTTATAAAAAATTAAAAATTTATCTTGACAAAGTTAAAAAAGACTTCATTTTGGTGAGAACAGTCAAACTAAAAAGACCCCTTTTCCCTCCCACTCAATTTTGAGGGCGGCAAAAGGTGAAAAAAAAGGCCACTTACTGATCGAGATCGATTACTTCACTGAGAGCTGCTTTTGAAGATTGAAATTTAGTTTCAAGAAACGCCTTTTGAGGGAGCAAAGATGAATTCTTGCACTCATTGTTGAAGCTGAAGACGTTTTGGGATTTATGTTTACCGCTGCAGTAGTTTCTATACAACAATCCCGCGTTCAAGGCCAAAGAAATCACCAAAAAATGTCCCAAAACCATCGTTTTAAACTCCATAACCATCAAAATTACTTTTTTCTTCACAAAGACTCCTCTTTTTCACCTCCCAGAATCACTGAGGAAAGAAAAACACAGAAGGGTATCAGCATGAATTGAAGAAAAATCCAAAGGGTAAAACAATAAAGCTAATGGTGCATGCCTTAGCCAAATATGCTCTCCCCCTCTCTCTGTCACACACACACACACATAATATATACGTATATATAAGAAGCCATCACATAATATAGAAAAAAGGCTTTTGGTTAAGCCAAAAAGTACAGAAAATGACTGAGATTACGACGTGAGGTGCTGAATGGATACTAGAGAAGATTAAGGTTTCTTTTTTTCTTTAGTTTGTATGCAAGCAAAAAAAAAAAAAAGAGTTTCATCATGCATTCACATAAATAAGTACCTGTGGAATCAGAAAAGAAATCCCACTTCGGAAAAGCTCATACAGAAAAAAGAAGAGTTGAGAATCCGAAAAGATTTTGCCCAATCACATTGGCATTTTTATGGGTAAGCTTTCTAGAGTTGGAGAGAGATCAGAGATACTAGAAAACTAGAAAAACATACATATATATACATATATAAAATTATAAATGGAGTTTGTGCGATGGGAACCTTTGCAGAATTTGCAGTTTTGAAAAGCACTAAAGCTCCCAGAAACCAAGAGGCATGTTGCAGGCTTATTTATACTTAAGCAGAGAGAAAAATACTAAAAAAAAAAATGTTTTAAAGTGCCCCAACAAAATATTTAAATATAAGAGGTAGATTCACCGCCCCTTTCTTTCTCTCTCACATAGTTGGTACTTGTTCATGCGGTTCGGAAGGTGAAAGGGAGTGGCTTCGCTGGTTTAGGGATGGCAAAAGGGAAAGATATCTGCAAAATTCGCTGTGTTCTTTGCACTTACAGTTTGCCTTTGTGTTTCTTTTGTTAATAAATTATTTGCCTTTTCTTTTTCTTTTTTGTACTTTGTTTTTTGATTTTGTAGTTTTCGTCTTTTAGGTAGAGCTTCTATTTGTATTATCATATTTCCTTGAGGGAATGAAAGTATTTATTGTCTCGTGGCATTACAATTGTGAACCAAGATACATCTCATCAATGCTTTATATTATTAGAATAATAAGGAGGATTTGCTAAATTATCCGACTTTTAATTTTAGAAAAATGTGTACTTAATACTCCCTCCGTCCCACGAAGCATGACACAATTTCCTTTTTAGTCTGTCCCACGAAGCATGACACGTTTCTAAAAATGGCAAAAAATTTGCCCTTTATTCACATTTTCACTTTTTCACCTACCACACTTTACACACAAAATACCAATTTTTTAATTCTCGTGCCGAAAAGAAGTGTGTCATGCTTCATGGGACAGAGGGAGTATATCAATTTCTCATATTTACTAATTATATCCATTTTTAAAATATTTATTTGGTAGGAAAAAACTTAAATGATAATTAGTAGTGTTAGTTGAAGTAAATTTGATTACACTGGATTTGTAATTTGTACTTAGGTCATTTTTAGTTTTCGCAAAATCTTCAGTGTCGTCGGTTGATGATCAGACTGAGTTTGACCACTTTAATCCAATCCGCGTCAATACCATATATAATACTCCCTCCGTCCCAACTAAGATAACACATATTCTTTTTTGGGTCGTCCCAACTAAGATGACACATTTCTATATTTAGAAAAAGTAAGGGATTTTAATTGCATAATTATAACTAATTAATCACTCTTTTATTATCTTTTCTCTCTCATACTTTATCACTTTATTACCTTATTTCTCCTACTTTATCACTTTTATACTACATATGTTTTAGGTTTTAATGAGGCTCGGCCCCTAGTCTGCTTTCTTGTGCTTTCAGGAGTTCTTTTTTTAGGTTTTTTCTTTTTTAATAAAATGCAGTTTAATAAAATATCACTTTTATACTACACACTTATGGCTCGTTTGGTTTTCAGTAAAGGATTATGTAGGATAATTTGTAAGCAAGATGTTTAGCGTGGATAATGACAAATTATTAATATTGAGTTGGTGTTTGCTATCATGGCTAAATACAGAATATCTTGGTTTAAGTTAATCCTAGGGGGGATGTGGTATTATTAATCCTAAGAAATCTGGATTAATAATAC
Organism: Salvia miltiorrhiza; assembly: GCF_028751815.1. NCBI lineage: Eukaryota > Viridiplantae > Streptophyta > Magnoliopsida > Lamiales > Lamiaceae > Salvia > Salvia miltiorrhiza. The sequence goes on from NC_080390.1 coordinate 30,511,065, forward strand.
TGGGTCGTGGGATTAAACCGGGTCATCCGCATTATTACTAAATAATACCAAACACTAGACTGATCTGTACTAAATGAGCTAATACAGTGTATTAGCCAATATCAAACACGCCATTAAAATACTAATCTACAACTCCTTAAATCTTGTGCCGAAAAAAAATGTGTCATCTTGCTTGGGACGGAGGGAGTAGTTTTTAACAAATAAATGCAAAAGTAAGAGTTTGGTGCAATGGTAACAGCAAATCAATTTTCCTTTTTCCAAAAGGGTGTGGAGTTCAAAACACTTTACATGCATTTTTGCAGTTTTTTTTACCCCATTTATCTTGAGACTATTTCCATTTTGGGTGTCCCACTTATCTTGAGACATTTTCTTATTTGGCAAAGTTTTACCATTTATTCACATTTTCATTTTTTTATCTACACACAAAACACATCTTTCTTAATTCTCGTGCCTAAAAAAAGAGTCTCATTATAGCTGGGACGGAGGGAGTATTTCTTTATTTTTTTGCATTTCTTACATATTTTCTTCTTTTTTTTTCTTTTTAGAATTTTTTTTACTATTTTTCTTTTGCATTTTTATTTTATTTTACAGTTTTTTTTTTGCATTTTTTTATATATTTTTCTTTTCAGTATTTTCTTTATTTTTATTTTTTTATTTACTGTTTTTCTGTTGCATTTTTTTTATATATTTTCATTGAAAATATAATACTTTAAAAATATTACATTTCTCCATATCAATAATTACTTTTTCTGACGAAAATAATTACTTGAGCAAATAACTAAAAGTATAAGTTCTTGTGAGTAAAAATAATAATTATCGTGAACAAATGTTTCAAAATTATTACATTTATTTATGATAATGGTTACTTTTATTTATTAGAACTTTTACTTTTAATTATTTGGTTAAGTAATTATTATAGTAAGAAAAAATATTGATTGATATAAAGAAAAATAATTATTATTATGAAGAATGGTAATGTTATTGAAACATTAAATTTCTTCACAATAATGTCAAAATCTATGAAGTTTGGCGCGATTCTCGTTTTTCCCATGACCTAAAAATCTTGTGTTAAAATCCATGAACTTGATGCCGATTATCAATTTCCCCATAAAAATAATTTTCCCCCCAAACTTATGCTGAAATGGCAATCGAAAATCCACGTAGGCCTAATTTTCTGGTGAATTGAACGAGTGTGTTTAAGTCATAACATTAAATGTCGTCGTTTTATATTTTGTTTGGGAATTAAATAAAATTGAACTGAAATCCCTCTTCAAATTAGGGTTCCTCACCCAAAAAAAAAAAAACTCAAAACACTCTCAAATTTGAATATGAAGAATTGCCAAAACACTCCGTCTCGAAGCTGAGAACAGCTGAAGGTTCGTTGGCAATGGAATTGGAGGGGCTGAAGATGAGCATATCGTAGGGATAGGAGGAGCGGTGCAAGTTCGGCAGCTGAGAGATTACTGGAAAGATAGAGCGGCGTGTTGAGGACAATGGACCCATCGCTATTTCTCTCTCTCTCTCTCTCTCTCTCTCTCTTAAAAGTTTTATTTTACTGATAAAAAAAAACTAGGGTTTTTATATACAGTATGGAAGACGTATAAGATAGTGTTGATCGCTACTCTAAATTGTTGCAGAGTTTCCACACTACAAAAAAAATTAAAATTACCGGCGACTTTTTCCCGCTGCTAAATATAGGGCGGCCGTCGGAAACACATTTACCGGCGGCACTACCGGCGGCGAGAGGTCGCCGGTAATTTTGTCGTCGGTGATCTCCATTCCGGCGGCATATGGCGGCCGCCGGTGATTAGTGGCGGCGCCGACGTCGCCGGTAAAGTCCACCGGACGGCGGCCGCACGCTCGCCGGAATGCCGGAGGGTTACCGGCGACTTTTAGCCGTCGGTAATATTTTTAAATTTTTTTTAATTTATTTAATTTATTTATTTATTTTATTGTATGTCCACAATTTATTTTAGTATTTATACAGTATTGCATAACTTAGACGAACTTCCCACTCGGTCACCCATCTTACTTGTACTCTGAGCCAAGCACGCTTAACCTTGAAGTTCTTTTCGAGTGGTCACCAGTACGGAACACTCGTATTATTAATATATCTAATGCCTATTAATTCATTTAAACTCTATTTCAATATACAATATACATTCATAACCTTAGAATATGTCAAGATGATATCCAAGAGTTATTGTTAATTATGGATCGGGCTCGTTTTCGTCCTTATTTTAATGTCGAAAAAATATTTATTTATTAATTTTTTATATTATATTATATTATATTATATATATATATATTATCAATCTAGTTTATACAAAATAAGTAGATATTCTACTTAAGATTCTTGATTCCAAACTAAATTATTTGAATTCTTACTAGGATTCATAGATTAATGAGTGATGAGTGAATCACTAATGAAATTAACATTCTTAAGTTATAATTATAAGATTGTTACTAAGAATCTTGAATTCTTACTAGGAATCTTAGATTAGTGATGAGTGAATCACTATTTATGCGTAAATGACATTAAGTAATTATTTATATTTCAACAACCGTTTACCTCCTTAATTGGTGGGATCCTCCCAACTTAATCATATTTTAATTAGAGTATTAATAATATAAAAATATATTATTTATCTTTCTCTCTCACTCATATTAAATGTTTCAGTAAATTATTAATAATGATAAATATTGTCAAATAACATTTACGTCCTTAAAATTATATTTATATTTTTATTACTCCCTCCGTCCGCCAAAAGTAGACCATTTTTACTATATTGGGCGTCCGCAAAGAGTAGACCACTTTCCTTTTATGGAAATGGTCCCACCACCCACTTTAATCTTTTATCCTTACAAACACGTATGCGTGTGTCGTTTACTAATTTATTTTGATATTAGGAAATGCTTAAATTTTATATCGAGATATGATATTTTTATTGACTAATCAATTTTTTTAACAATAATAATTACTCAATGCTGAAAACGAAAAAAATAACAAAAACAAAATGAACAGAAGGGAAAAAAAAAGAATTTTTTTTAGCAGATTACCGGCGGCACACACCGCCGGTGATTAGCGGCGGCGGTAACGCCGCCGATAACTGTGGCCGGACGACCGTGTTTCTATTGCCGGACCTCACCGGCGACGGATGCCGCCGGTGATTAGCGGCGGCCACACGCCACCGGTAAATAGCGGCGGCATCGCCGCCGGTAACCTATTTACGTATATAAATTAATTCATATTATTGAGCCGCCGCCGGTAATCACCGGCGGCAGTGTTGCCGTCGGTAATGCTGCTGCTATTTTGACAAACACGGGTTGTCCGTTCCGCTGTCGGTGAGCCGCCGGTAATCACCGGCAATTTTCGCCGCTAAATCGGCATTTTTTTGTAGTGCCAGTGGACTCGTTCTCGTTTCCAACCCAACGGATGTTAAGGTCGAGGAAAAAATGAGAATCGCTCCAAACTTTAGGTATTTTGATGCAATTAGGTTATTTAATTCAGACGCAAAACGATGCCGTTTAGCTTCTAATTAATCTACTCAGCATAAGTGTGCCACGTTGGTGACACGTCATCTAATTAATAGCTGAAAAATGTCACTAAGGGAATAACGAGAATCAGAGCAACAGTCATAGATTTTAACGCGATATTTTTAGGTCAGGGGAAAAACGAGAATTGCGCCAAACTTCATGGATTTTTTACGCTATTTGCCCTTAGTTTTATTCATAAGAACTTTTACTTTTAGTATTCAGAGTTTAGAAGTTAAATACTTATATTAACATAAGTATATATTTGTGTGAATAAATGTATATATACCTTATGCTAATTAAAAGTAAATATTCTTATTACGATTCATCATTTAGTGTTCAGGGTTTTAAGGTTTAGGGTTTATTTTTCAGAGTTTAGAGTTTAGAAAATATAATACTTTATATTGAATGAATGTAAATACTTATATTAACACAAGTATACATTTATGAAACAAATGTATATTTTATACTTATGAAATGTAATATTCCTATTAAGGTTTAAGATTTAGTGTTCAGGGTTTAGGGTTTAGAAAATTTATATTAAATGAAGGTAAATACTTATATTAACATAAGTATACATTTGTGCTAACAAATGTATATTTAATACTTATTAAAAGTAAATATCCTATTAGGGTTTAGGATTTAGTGTTCAGGATTTAATATTCAGGATTTAGGGTTCAGGGTTTAGAAAATATAATACTTTATATTGAATGAAGATAAATAGTTATATGAACATAAGTATACATTTGTGCGAACAAATGTATACCTTATGCTAATTAAAAGTAAATATTCCTATTAGGGTTCATGATTTAGTGTTCAGGATTTTAAGGTTTAGTGTTCAGGATTTAGGGTTTAGTTTTTAGGGTTTAGGGTTTAGAAAATATAATACTTTATATTGAATGAAGGTGAATACTTATATTAACAAGTATACATTTGTGTTAGCAAATGTATATTTTATACTTATAAGAAGTTATTATTGTCTTAATAAAAAGTAATTATTCATATGAAGAAATGTAATATTTCAAAATTATTAATTTTTTCACAAAAATTGTTATTTTTACTAACGAAAACTTGTAATTTTAATTATTTGGTCAAGTAATATCATAGTAATTATTTTTCATCATAATAATAATTACTTTGAATAACGTAAGAATAAATAAAATATAGAAAAAAATAATCAAGTAATTATTCAAGTAATCAATGTTGTAAGAAAAAGTAACTATTGAAATGATGAAAAGTAATGCTCCAAAAACATTACTTTTCTTTATGTCAGTAATTAATTTTTGTCATCATAATAATTATTTTAGAATAATGTAAAAAACAAATAAAATACAAACCAAATAAAATAACATTGTAAAAATCATAAAAAAAGCCCTGAAGTAGAGTATAAAGAAAACCAAAAAAAATGCAAGAAAATAGGTTGGTAGAAAAAAGAGGAAAAAAAAAACGCAGGCAAAAAAAAGGGGGAAAAAGAAGAAAAAATAAAGGAAAAAAGGAAAAAAAAAACCACAAGCAAAAAAAGGAAGAAAGGAAAAAAAAAAGGAAAAAATGAAGAAAAAAGAGAAAAAAAAGGAAAAAAAGGAAGAAATAAAAAAAAAAAACACAGACAAAAAAAAGGAAGAAAGGAAAAAAAAAACCACAGGCAATGGATTTCGAACCCCTGCCATTTGGTATAAGGCAAACAAGGCGCGCGTTATTGTCATTGCACCACACGCATTTTTTATTTTATTTACCAAAATCTATAATATAAATATTTGATGCGAGTCGGGTTGGATCCGACCCATCTGACCGTCAGACCGGTCTTACGCAAGACTAACTCTTCAGTTTTATTTGACTGGCGGAATTATTCGCTTGAAAGGAAAATTATGCATCCGAAGAAAAAGTCTATTTTGCGCTCAATTTTTGTTTCATTGATATATATATATATAGGGGTGGGCTACCGTGAGAGCACATTTTAAAATATGAAATAAGAGCAATTTTTAATGTATGAATTTTATGTAGAACATGTATGAATTCGCTGTATAAATGTATGAATTGTGAAAAATAATTTTTTGCTACCTTTGGGATTCGAACTCAGGACCATAAATCCATCCAACAGGATTACGAATCAACCGTAGATCTTGATGATCTAAGGGCTGAAAATGATTCTTATTTTATATCTTAAGAAATGCTCTTATTTTAGCCCTTCCCTATATATAATATATATATATATATATATATATATATATATATATAGGGAGAGGTTCAAGAAAGAACCATAAATAAAAGAAGACCGGAGAACCATTTTCAGCCATTCGATCATCAAGATCTACGGTGGATGCATCATCTTGTTGGATGAATGCAGATCCTGGGTTCGAATCCTGAAGAAAGCATTTATTTTTTATTTTTTTAGTGCATTAATTTTAACAGCGAATGCATTAATTGTTACAGTGGATGCATTAGATTTGATGGTTCTCCCGTTCTCACAAATAATGTAGTTCTCTCTAGAACCACACCCTATATATATATATATATATATATCAGGTCCCAAAACAGGAAGTTTCGGAATTTCCGGGATTATATATATATATATATATATATATTGGGTTGGGTTCCGGTAGTATCCAAGCTTATAATAGATCCGTAGATCCAAATCTAGACCACACATTTATGACATGTGGCGCATCAAGATGGTGACACGTGGCAAGGCATTTCAAGGCAAAATCTGGAGAGGGGTAAAATTGGAATGTAATTTTCGAAATTAAAAAAAAAATAGATTTTGTCAAAATAGGTATATTTTAGATGCATAAAGTTTCATACGAGAATGCAAGAACTTTCATATAAAAATGCATAAAGTTTCATATAAAAATGCATAAGATTTCACCCCACCCCCCACACCCCTGAACCCCACCCTACCCCAGAACCCCACCCCCTACCCTCCCAGAACCCCACCCACCCACCCACCAAAAATTTTTTATTTTTATTTTTTTATTTTCTCAAAAACTGATTTTCTGACCACTGACCCCCCCACCCCACCCCCCAAATTTTTTTTTTAAACTGATTTTTACATGCATAAAAATAAATATATAAAAAAAAATTGGGGGGGGGGGTAGGTCAGCGACTCGACAATCAGAAAATCAGTTTTGAAAAAAAAAATTGGGGTGTGGGGTGGGTGGGTGGGGGGGTGCGGGGGGGGGGGGTGGGTCAGCGACTCAACAATCAGAAAATCAGTTTTGAAAAAAAAAATTGGGGGGGGGGGGGGTGTGGGGGGTCAGTGGTCAGAAAATCAGTTTTAAAATGTGGTCAGAAAATCAGTTAAAAAAAAAAAATTGGGTGGGGGGTGGGGGGGTGGGGGGGTGGGGCAGGGGTGGGGTGGCGAAAATACCAGATTTATTAAAATGAAATGCATTTTTTGTATAATTTAATGCATTTTTATGTAAAATCTTTATGCAGTTTTGTTTGATTTTATATGCATGTGAAACATGACTATTTTGGGGGGTGGTAATGGGGAGGGTTGGGGGGTGGTGCGGGGTGGGGTGGTGAAAAAACCAAAACTGTAAAAATCAAATGCATTTTTCTGTTCAAAGTTATGCATTTCATGTGAAAACTTTATGCATCTTCGTGTGAAACTATATGCATCTAAAATATATCTATTTTGAGAAAATCTAAAAAATATATATATATTTTTTTAATTATTAAATCCGAAAATTACATTCCAATTTTACCCCTCTCCATATTTTGCCTTGAAATGCTTGGAAACTCCTTGCCACGTGTCACCATCTTGATGCGCCACATGTCATAAATGTGTGGTCTAGATTTGGATCTACGGATCTATTATAAGCATAGGGATCTACATGATCCCATTCCTATATATATATATATATATATATATATATATATATATATATATATAGGGTTAGCTTCTATGGAGACCACTCCCCTACATAGAGAACAAAGACCAAATCCTGTGCGTCGATCTTACTTAATCTAACGGTTCATATAATTTCCTGATTTGATTTTTCATGTAATTAAATATTGGTTGATTAAATCCACTGAAATATGGGATCACGTTGAATAAATTCCGGAAATTCCGAAACTTCCTGTTCTAGGACCTGATCCGTCAATGAACATAATGTGAACATTATTATGTTCATTTGTTTTCCTACGAAAATATCGACGAACATTAGTATGTTCATTTATTTTTTTACGAAAATATCGACGAACATTAGTTTGTTCATTTATTTTTACGAACATATCAACGAACATTAATATGTTCATTAGTATTTTCTACGAACATATCAATGAACATAATATATGGATGCATTATTCACGTAACAGACTCTTCATCAAATTAATATTTCATAAATAAAAGATTTGATTGTCTATATCTATGACAAGTAACGATAATATCAAATCTTCACCAGATGAATCATCACCCTTGGATATACGAAGATCGACGCACAAGATTTGGTCTTCATTCTTCGAATTTTTTATGGTCTCCATAGAACTCTATCATATATATATATATATATATATATATATGGAGAGGGTCATGTGAGAACTCTAATATTTTGTGACACCTAAGAATGAATCCTAGCCTTTTATCATGTGAATCTAACGGTTGTGATTTGCCTCCACATCCACCGTATATATATGTGTTAAGGGGTATAGTAGTATTTCATGATTTATTAGAATCGGTTACTTTCTTATTCCATGCAATCTAATATCTCATATTTATGGTATTTTTGATTTGGTCAAACCACCATATCTTTAATGGCCCACTAACACACAATTAAGGAGATTTCATCTTATTTTATTATTAGAGTTATTTCTTCATCAATTGTTCATCGATTTGGAAAAATTGTCCAAGCAAAATAATCACACGTAGGAACAGAATTATCTTCTTCACCAATGCGTTAATTCCACCGTTTATTACCTTAGTTGGTGGTTTGAATTATGTTAAACTTACTTTCTATTCATGACTGTAGTAATTGACGAACAAGCATTTTTCAATTAATGAGCATGTTCTTTGGTCAGGTACATCTTCACATGAATTTTGTGACCTCGACGTTTGTTGTTCGACCGAACATAATGTCACATTCATGTTCATGTTGAATTTATGCACATTTGTTCATAAGTACATTTGCATAACAACTGCTTCATTGAATAAACTTTGTTCATTCGTGATTGAATTGTTCATGCATGTTGTTCGTGTGCATAAAATAAATGTAGATCGTTATTGATTACATTAGTTTGTGCTTTGAAAAATTTTGATCTTACCTTTTATCCATGACTGTATTGAATTCCAATTAATGAATATGTTTTTGGTTATGAATTCCAAACATGGAACGTCATTTATAAAACACTTAAAAAAATTACAAGGAGAAGTATTTGATATTGCTTAACAATGGTGCATAACCAAATGTATGCACATTTTTTTTCATAAGTATATGTGAGCAAAGTAGAACAATTAAAAATGAATAAACTTTGATTTCAACTACCAAATGCAATCATTGATTGGTGAATCGTGAGTCGAGTCAAAAGCAGATGTCGTCTCTCTCTCTCAAGCGCGCCCTAACCCTAGTTTTCCATCAATAGCTCTTCTCCGTTCATGTCTTCCGGCGGCTCCCCGCAGTCCGATAGGGGTGGCCTCAATCTGCCCCAAGTGTCAAACAACTTCGGCAAACCCTCCAACCCTGACGTTGCCGGGTCCGCTCCGTTAAACCATGCTAACCCTAGATCGGCTGGTGTGTCTGCAATGAAGAGCCAGAATCTGGCCCCTGGTTCTTCTTCGTCTACTGTGAAGGAAGCAGGCGTGGTGACCTCTTATGCTCAAGTCATGGCCCCGCAAAGAACAAAGAAGCCGGACCTGCCGGCACATAAATTTCAAGCGCTCAGGCCCTTTGCTCAAGGTGGACACGGCGTGCTGAAAGTCCCACGTGAGATTCAGAATTTCCAAGCCACTAAATTCTAATACGCGCTTATTGGTCGTTTCATGATGAATAAGGGCGAAAAACCTAGGACCACACGGGAACTCAAGGTGGAATTACAATCGTTATGGGCGATAAAATCTCTATGGTTTCTAATGCCAATGGGAAGAGGGTACCACACTCTAAAGTTTCTAAACAAGGAAGATAAGGCCACTGCTAAACGCCATGTCATCTGGGATCTTCCTTCAGGATCGATACGCCTTCGTGATTGGGTTCGTTATTTCAACCCCTATAAAGAATCGTCCCCCTTGGCTCAAGTTTGGGTGAGAGTTTATTACTTGCCGGTGGAGTTCTGGCACCCGGAAGTTCTCTCGGGTATTGGTAGATGGTTGGGACAGCCATTGAAGATTGATGGTACTTCTATTGATGATGAAGTGGCTCAATTTGCTCGTATTTTAGTGGAAATTGATCTTTCACAAACCCTCCCAGAATACATGACGATCGATGGAGGCGAGTATTCTTTTAATATTGAATTCAGTTATGAATATATTCCTTTATACTGCACTAAATGTAAGATAACTGGTCACTCGCCGGACAAGTGCCGGCGAGGCAAAGCAAGGAAAAAAATCGAGCTGGATGCGAAGCAAGCTAAAGGCCCGGCATGGCAGGTGATTGAGGAGAAAGATGCCAGGGATAAGCAATTATTGGATGGAGTGTTGGCTTCTGACTCGGAGTCGGAAGATGTGGCTAATGAAGCGAATGATAATTCGCTCAAGGAGATTTCTGGGCCGGAACAGTTGCATGCTTTGTGTACTCGAACCTCGGGAAACAAACATAATCATCCGGGATCACCAGGTCGTAATAAATTTGCCATTCTTGAGGATTCTTCGGTACTTGAGGACATAGAGATTGATAAGCAGGATACCAATGGAATTGATATAGGCAGGGCTGTTGCTATGAACGCTACCTTGGATGAAAATGAACATAATCAGGGAACAAGACCTCAGCAGCAAATTCCTCAAGTGCAGGGAAGGGATATCGCAGATAAGCAGCTTATTTCTTTGGAGCAAAATACCGAACAGTTGGGAGACGTGAATGATAAGAGGGAAGGCTGCGGTGCACGGCCGCCTCCTTCAGTTGAGTTTTACAATAATCGGCTGGGGGATATCAACAATCGGCTGGGGGATGTTAATTTGAAGTCCGACGAATGAACAAAAAGGCATGTTGCTGAGGAACAATGTGTCGAACAGTTGGCGGGCGCTACGAAGAAGGTGGCTGAAGGTTCGGATCAAGCCTCACCTCAGGAGGAGCGACAAGAGAGGGACCACGAGAAGTCGCATCAGCAGGCTACTCTGATCAGTAAGGCGTTTTCTTTGGCTGATCAATCAGAAAAGGAACAGAAAATTTTAGCTATGGAAAATGATACCAAAACGGAAAGGTTTAAGCAGGAGATCTTGGGTTCGGTACCTAAACGTGGCAGAGGGCGTCCTCCCAAGAATGACCAGAACGCACGCAATCATAATAAGGCCCTTCTTCTTCAACAAGAAAGCATTAAGAATCGTCTCCGGAAGGCAGCTGAGGCCGGGCATCAACCACGCGACTACATTATTGATTATCAGGAGTCGGAAAGTTCGCAGGCGATGGACAACGTGGCCAATCAACGTTGGGATAAGGAAGCGGAGCTGGGGTCATCTCAGCCCAGGATTACCCAATAATTCTCATGAATTTTCTAGTTTGGAACGTTCGAGGCTTCTCGGACGAATCTAAAGCTCTTCTTAAAGAGCATTGTCATTCCTTCTTGCCTTTGATTGTGGGCATTATTGAGCCCAAGAAAAGCCTCCATAAAGTTCGTCAGAGCTATTGGCACTCGATTAATATGGTTCCCCGCCATCAAAATTGTCGGCAGCCTCGGAGGTCGAACATCTGGTTGCTTGCTAGTCCGTCTGTTCAGACCGTGATTTTTCTTTCTTCGGACCAAGTTATTATTGCCGATTGTGTTTGGCATTCTTATTCTTTTAGAGTCGCTATTGTGCATGGTGCTAACGATCATGTTTCTAGGCGCGCTTTGTGGGTCGATCTTCTGGCCTTTGTTGATGGAAATACAGTTTTTATTGGTGATTTCAACGCCGTTAAGGGTGCTCATGAACGTCGTAGTTTGGTGGCACCTCTGAGAAGTTCTTGCAGTGAGTTTTGCGATTTCATTGAGGCTTCGGATATGATAGAATCGCCTTCTTCAGGCATTCGGTTTACGTGGTCTGGTCGGAGACTTCTTCCTCGGCATGTGGAGTCTAGATTGGACAGGGCGTTTTTCTCTAATGGCTTTGCGAACTTGTGGGTGTCGATCAATACTCATGCGCTTCCAAGACTTACTTCTGATCATTCTCCCTTGATTTTCCAATGCAGTGCTGAGACGGGAAAGGGGAGACGTTTTAAGTTCTTAAATATGTGGACTTTTCACCCTAGCTTCCAGGAAAAAGTGGCTTCTTCTTGGGATATGCAGGCGGACATTCGTAGTCCTATTTATAAAATCATGTTCAAGTTACGACGTCTCAGAAATGATCTTAGGGCCTGGAATAAAGATGTTTTTGGGCAGGTGGATATGCAGATTCAAGCCGAACAAAACTCTTTGCTTGATGTTCAGAATAAGATCTCTGATTTGGGCTACACAGATATTCTTTTTGATGAGGAAGTGGGGCATCAAGCTAGGTTGTCTTCCCTCTTAGCTAGAAAGAGCAGCCTTCTGCAACAAAAAAGTCGTGCGCATTGGCTTAATGACGGTGATCGTAACACTTCGTTCTTTCACCGCGCTATTCGCTTCCAGAAGCAAAATCACAGGATTGAGCACTTGAAGATTGGTGATGTCGTCTCGTATGATTGGGGCATTATCCAGCAACATATTATTGATTTCTTGTCCTCTCTTTTCAAAGAGGATAGTCCCAGCAGCGTGAATTTAGAGTTGCTTGAAGGTATTATTGATCAGTATGTTTCTGAGGAGCAGAATGAGAAGCTTACTCGTACTCCTGATGACGAGGAGATTATGGCAGCGGTCTTTAGCTTGGATGTGAACAGTTCGCCGGGTCCGGATGGCTTTTCTGGGAAGTTTTATCAGAGCTGCTGGAGCATTATCCGTTCGGATATTCTTATTGCTATTCGTGCGTTTTTCCTAAATTCGTACTTGCCTGCAGGTTGCAATGCTAGCACCTTAATTTTGCTCCCGAAAAAGGATGTGGTGGAGACGGTGGCGGATTTGAGACCCATAATTTTATCAAACTTTTTCTTCAAAATTATTTCTAAAATTCTTGCCACTAGATTGGGTGGAGTAGCGGCCGTTGGGGTGTCTCCAAATCAATTTGGTTTTATTGGAGGTCGCTCGATTCATGATTGTATCATGCTTGGTTCTGAGGGTTTTAGCTGCATGAATCGCACGGGCAAAAACTCGAATATGGCATGCAAAGTGGACATTCGCAAAGCCTTTGATACTATGCGCTGGGATTTTATTCTGCATGTGCTCCGGGTCAATGGTTTTCACGGAAAATTCATTGAGTGGATTTCCATTATCTTCAGCTCCGCTCGGATTTCCATCCTTTATAATGGGCAGTTGAGTGGATACTTCGCTTGCTCTAGAGGGGTCAGGCAAGGTGATCCTCTTTCTCCGATTCTTTTTGGCATTGCTGAGGACGTCTTGAGTCACTTATTCCTCACTTGTGTGGCTTCTCGCCACATCATTCCCATGGATTTTAGTAGAGGAGCTCATTTTCCTTCTCATCTACTTTATGCTGACGACATCTTGATTTTTTGTAAGGCGTCGATGAGAAATGCTCGTAAAATTAAAGAAATTTTGGATTTCTATGGTGATATTTCGGGACAAATCTGTAATCCGGCTAAGTCTCATATTTTCTTTGGGAGTGGCGTGTCTCGCATTATGAAGAATCATGTGATTAGTGAGCTTGGTTTTGCCATGGGTCTTTGCCGGTCACTTACTTGGGAGTTCCGATCTTCTCTGGCCGGATGCGTGCGTCTTACTTAATTGGCATTTATGACAAGATTGTCAATAAGTTCTCAAGCTGGAAGGGGCTACATCTTTCTATGGCTGGCAGGATCTGCTTGGTTCGCTCTGTGATTCAAAGTTCGCCGATTCACTCTATGATGATATATAGATGGCCTAAGTCTCTCATTTATAAGCTTGACAGGAAGTGTCACAATTTTATTTGGTCGGGGCATGTGGAGAAAAAACCCTCTTGTCCTGTCAGTTGGTCTAGGGTCTGTGCTTCTCGGTCAGAGGGTGGCCTCGGGGTTAGATCTTTCTCGGCTATGAACAGAAGTTTTTTGATTAAAATTGCTTGGAGGCTAGTGCAAAGCCGTGACTTCGCTCCAGCTGTTCTTGCCACACGTTACTTGTCGAAGTTTGGATATGCCAAGATGAACCTGGCTTCTTCGCCGTTCTGGACGGGCGTTAGGGAGCATGTGAATACTTTGGTGAATGATACTTATTCCTATATTGGTACAGGAGAACATATTTACTTCTGGCATGACGATTGGTTGGGTTACAAGCTGGCTGACAAGCTCCACATTCCTTTTTTTATGAGGAATTTCCTGCAACAAGCTGTGAGCGATAATTTCTATGATGGTGTTTGGCACTTCACTCTGGATTTTATTATTCAGTTTCCTGACATTGTGGTGGATATTCTGATGCTGCCGATTGGGGAGGAGAGTGACACTCGTTTCTGGAAGCCTTCTATTAGTGGGAAGGTTACTGCTTCTATTGCCTATGCTTCACAATCTTCGCACTTTCCCAAAGTTACTTGGGGAACCTGGATTTGGGAGCGCTTTATTCCTGACAGAAGATCTCTTATTACTTGGCGGATTTTGCATATGAAGTTGCCTACGCTGGATGGTCTTATTAAAAGAGGCATGCACGGCCCCAATAGATGTGTGATGTGTGGGACGGCTGAGGAATCCATTGATCACCTGTTCTGGAATTGCAGTGTTGTTCGACAGATTTAGGTGGTTTTTTTTGATTGGTTTGCCAAGGAGCACATCCTGGATTGCTTGGATATTCATAGTGTGTTGGCCACTGTCTGGAATACTGATTTCAGTCCGTTGGTTCGGTCTTATTGGAAGGCTGGGGTGATTAGCCTTATTTGGAAAATTTGGGACTGTCGCAATCAAATGATTTTTGAGGATGATACTTTCCATTCTAATCTGATTCTTGGATTCCTCAAAGTCATGTTTAAGGAGATTGATTCTAACTTCCCTAAGCTTGGGCGTTCTTTTAATTCATGGCAGGATTACTTAGTGCTCAGGAAGATTGGGGTAGCCATGCGTGCTGCTCCTCCTCCTATGATGATCGAGGTTCACTGGTGGCCGCCGGATGGACAGTGGATGAAGGTTAATACTGATGGTTTGGCTCTTGGTAATCCTGGGAGCATTGCGGCTGGTGGTGTTTTTCGTGACAACTGGGGTGCGGTCTGTGGTTGTTTTCATTACAAAGGTGGTTCGGGGTTTGCTTTTGAAGCGGAACTCCTGGCGGTCATGCATGCTGTTAGGATTGCTAATTTCCGGGGTTGGCTTTGGCTCTGGATTGAAGCAGACTCGTCTTATGTTGTTCAGCTTTTGCATTCACGTTCTCTGGATGTCCCTTGGCATTTTTTACCTCTTTGGAAACAGACTTTAAGTTGGCTTTCTAATTTTCGTCTTCAGATTTCGCATATTTATAGAGAAGGAAACAGTGCGGCGGATATTATGGCTAACCATGCCCGGATGGAAGGATGGTGGCCTTTTGCTATTGAGGATATTAAGACCGCGGTGTCTTTAGATATGGCGACTCATAGTCGTGTTCGTATTAAGAACTGATGAGGTGGGACTGTGTGGTGTTGGGGTGTGGCTTTTTCGAGGGCTTCGGCCTTTGTCTTGCAGTTGGGAAGGCGATGAGGTAGGCGGCGACTTCTCGGCAGTTGGTTTCGAGTTCTATTAGGGTGAAGAAGGGATCTTTGGCGACGGCGTATAACCGGCCAAAATCTATTCTCACCTGGCGTTTTCTGGGACGTAGGCGACGGCGTCTTACCGGCCTTTGTCTCACTCTTGTGATTATCAGTTTCGTCTACTCAGCGACGGCGTCTAACCGGTTGAGCTTTGCTTTTGGAGGGGCGAAGGTTTGTAGGTGGGCGGCTACTTCTCGGTATGCTTCCTCGGGTTTGCTTAGAGTGGGGGAGGGATCTTTGGTGACGGCGTCTTACCGACCTCTGTCTTACTTTTTTGTGGTCTGTTTTGTCTTCCCAGCGACGGCGTATAATCGGCTGGGGTTTGGTCTTTTTTCTTTTTTATTTGATGATGGCGACGGCGTCTTACCGGCCATTGTCTTTTTGGCCCTGCGTTTTATTGCTTTGGTTTCGACTGGTTTGAGCCAGGTTTGTTTTGGGACGATGGTTAGGCCGGAGTTCCAGAAACTTTCCTCTCCACTCTTCTGGTCGTGGTTTGTTGTCATTAGACGGGCACTCTTTTTCCTTTTCTGGTTTTTCCCACTGGGTTTTCCATGAAAAGGTTTTAATGAGGCTCGGCCCTTAGTCTGCTTTTTTGTGCTTTCAAGGGTTCTAGGTTTTTTCTTTTTCCTTTTTTTTTTTAATAAAATCGCATTTTAATAACTACCAAATGCAATCATAAGTCTGTGCTTTATTGAAATATGGCATAAAACATGGAGTATTATTTTTTGGAAGTTTATAACTTGTTCATATTACTGACTTGTCTCATCCAAACAAGACATAGTTAGCATTGAAGTTACTATTCTTGCACAACTCCCGATAATGTGTTGATGCACATTTCAGCAGCCCTCCCCTCACATCATTGTACTCGCAACTTAAATCGTGCCACAATATCTAACTTGGCTCATATCACGTGGAGACGACGACGACATTCCACACTTCCAACTTGTTGATCCACCGCCCATAAAAGTCTCCAAATGGCGCATGAGGTATAACCCTGTGTCTATTGTATTCTTGTTGTCTACCCATTTCATATTTACATGTTGCATTTGCGCTCTTGATATCGTGTTTGCCTTTGCAAATTTTTGATGGTCCAAAAGATACTATGACAACAAAAAACACTAAAAAACCACACATGATTAAAATATATAAAATTATACATGAACATCGAATGTATATTAAGGCGAATATATTCTTACCTTCAAGCAGACATGAAAAACATTATGAAATCCAACTCTTACCATATTCATTGTCGATGTTAGACATGAATAACGCATATTATATTCACAAACACTATATTCATAGACAACCTCACATCATATTCACACATTCAATTAGCACAAACAAAATCTTACACTAACAAACATTACTCATATTCACATTATAATAATATGAAAAGAATAATAATGATCAATGAATGGTATATTTATATTTAGTAAAGCCTAAAACATTCCCACAAAAAAATGCATGAGCATACGAACGACCTGTAACCACTTGTCATGTTCATATCCAAATAAAGAGTTGAACAAAACATATTGTCAAACGTAAGTTCTATGTTCACATGAACAACAAAAATGAAT
Organism: Salvia miltiorrhiza; assembly: GCF_028751815.1. Lineage (NCBI taxonomy): Eukaryota > Viridiplantae > Streptophyta > Magnoliopsida > Lamiales > Lamiaceae > Salvia > Salvia miltiorrhiza. Next base: position 30,528,066 of record NC_080390.1, read on the forward strand.
AACAAAATAGACAAATGAACATGAAAATATGACATTTTGTCAGAAATAAATTATATGTTCACATGAATAACAAATATGAACAACAAAATAGACACATGAACACGAAAATATGGCATTTTGTCATAAATAAGTTCTATGTTCACACGAACAACAAGCATGAACCATGTTGTGATTAGTATTACTACGATATAGTTATGATTGAACAAACCCGTGAGAAATCACAGAAAATCGAAAAAAATCGTCGTCGAAAATCACACAAGAAATTGCCATATCTATTCCCCACCAAGCCGGAAACCACACAAACTATACCAACCAAATCCTAGTGTCCATGGAAAAGTACAAAAAGTTTTCACAAATATAGATTGAATAAAGCTCATTCGTTGGAGAATGTCATAAAATCGCAGAAACCCACCCACATAATATATTCACGCTTGAACAAACCCGACGGAAATCTCACAAAATCGAAGAAAATCATCGCCGAAAACCACACAATTCTCCAATCGATTCCCCACCAAGTCGAAAATTACACAAACTAACACCACCAAGTCGGTATTCGTCGAAAAGAAGATTTAAACAGAAAAAATCGTGGAATCCCTTAATATGGCACTCACCTTCGTCAATGGTGGTGATGTTCACCGGACAACGATCCCAAATTGGGCGAGAAACTTCTGGTTTGGTGGTAGATGAACAATTCTTTCTCTCTAAAGAATGATCAACGGTGATAAGCTAGAGTAGAGGTGAAAAAACTGCATGCATTAATTAAATCACTTTTTGATTTCTATCCAATTTAGTAAGACACGTCAATTAAGGGATTTCTTCAAATCTTAGATTAACATTCATTATTTGACTTTTAACTAATACCTTATATGCCCTTATTCACACAATTCAGCTGATATGTTATATATATTGTAATACTCCCTTCGTCCACGAAATGAGTACCCATATTTCCTTTTTCGTCCGTCCACGAAATGAGTACCCATTTCCCTTTTTGGCAAGTGTACCCCACACATCTCTTTAATTAATACACTAAAAAAGTGGGACCCTTAAACTATTCACACTACACTTCATACATTTCTTAAAACCCATGCCGTCCACACATGGGTACTCATTTCGTGGACGGAGGGAGTATTAATTATGATTATTATCTTTAAATGTCATCCGCTAGATTAAACAAAATCAAGGGCTTAAGATTATTCTTAGGTGTCACAAAATCTAAAGTTCTCACTTGATACCAACCCTATATATATATATATATATATATATATATATATATATATATATATATATATATATATATATATATATAGGGAGGGGAGGGCTAGAATAAAAACACTCTTAAGTGTATAAAATATAAATGATTTTCAGCCCTTAGATCATCAAGATCTACGGTTGATTCGTAACCCTTTTGGATGAATTCGTGGTCCTGGGTTCGAATCCCAAAGGTAGCAAAAATTTATTTTTCACAATTCGTAACCATGTTGGATGAATTCGTAACCCTGTTGGATAAAATTCGTACATTAAAAAATGTTTATATTTATATTTTAAGAAGTGTTTTTACTGTAGCCCTCCTCTATATAGGGATATATATATATATATATATGTGAACATTATTATGTTCATTTGTTTTCCTATGAAAATATCGACGAACATTAGTATGTTCATTTATTTTTTTTACGAAAATATCGACGAACATTAGTTTGTTCATTTATTTTTACGAACATATCAACGAACATTAATATGTTCATTAGTATTTTCTACGAACATATCAATGAACATAATATATGGATGCATTATTCACGTAACAGACTCTTCATCAAATTAATATTCCATAAATAAAAGATTTGATTGCCTATATCTATGACAAGTAACGATAATATCAAATCTTCACCAGATGAATCATCACCCTTGGATATATGAAGATCGACGCACAAAATTTGGTCTTCATTCTTCGAATTTTTTATGGTCTCCATAGAACTCTATCATATATATATATATATATATATATATATATATATATATATATATATATATATCCCTGCACATATGTTTGCACATGCAGACGAATGTATATGAGAATTTGTGAACCTCATATATATGGTACTGGAACTATAAAAGGTATATTTGAGGCAGAAAACTTGTACACTTGGGCTCGTTTGTTATGCATGATAAGTGTGGGATAGATACCTATAACACCCTAATATGTTCTTTGCTTCAAAATTCAAAGCCTTTTATAAATTAATGGCATGTTATCTATTATCCATATCTTTTGGATAGTGTATCACACCTGGGAGGTGCGATAGCGTAAAATATTTTTTATATATCTAACCAAACATGATATTGATATCTAATAAATTAATAGATATCACAGTCAAAGATATCACGTCTTATCTCATACAACGAAGAAAACGAGCCCTTAATGAATAATCAAATCACATTAATTATGTGCTAAATAAAAACAATATCAATAATTTGAAATATACCTAGGCTACATCACATCTTTCTTCATCTTAAATCAAGAAGAGTAGTGTTAAGTGTGCGTGTGTTGGCCAAGCGGCAAGGGGGTTAATGCCTTAGGTTAAAGTGTTAGGTCTCTGAACTGGTGTATGGGAGGAATACACCAATATGCTATTTTTCGCAAACTTCTTTTGAAAACTGAAGTTAGTATCGAAACTGATACTGAAGTGATTGACTGAAGTAATCAGTGTGAAATGAGATCAGTTAAAAGAGGGTGTAGACTGATACTGATAGCGGTTCAGTATTTAACTTCAGTGCGAAGAACTTGTCGACACACTGATAGTTGACTTAGGGTTTCAGTCTAATCAGTTTTAAACAATCAGAGAACTGTTAGAAATCTTACTAAATATCCGAAGATTTGTTAGTTAGACAGCTGATAACACTTGGAGCGGAAACGATTTTAACGAATAGCCTTTAAGTGAATCACTTTATTCAATTTTAGGGTTTTTCTTTTCTCTTAATCAATTTCAGTATAGGTATGAGTTTGTGCGCACGTAAATGAAAATAAATCCTGAAAGCAAATAAGAACACAAGAGTTTTACGTGGTTCAGAAAAATATTTTCTACATCCACGGTCAGTCGATCACACTGACAATTCACTGGGCTTGTGCTTGCAGGTGCACAACAAACCTTGCTTCTGAAACTCATGTTTCAGAGCCAACACACTGGGTTGGACTTTTCTCCTTCTTAACTCACAGTTGCTAAGACAACACGCGTCTAGCTTGCGGAGGTTAATATTCTCTGAGTTCAGACAACCGTCTCAAACTCTCTCTATCTCAAACGCTCTTCTCACTCTGGTAGAAAAGGGTTCTAATCTCCAACTTACAATTACTGAGAACAGGCTCTCAAGTAATCAAGATCTAGGCTAAAGATAAAGAATATGTGCCTAGAGATTCTAAGATAATGTATGTATATCAGGTGGTCTGATATTTGGCAGTGAGAATTCTCTTCTTCGATTTAAGTGTTTTGGCTAAGTATAAGCTGAGTCTTGAGTTTGGCAGAGCTTCAGCGTATGTTCTTGAATCGGTGAGGTCGAAGGTTGATCCTTGAGCTTTATTTATAGGCGGATGAGGAGGAGTAGATTCGTTGGAGGGGATCCTTCAATCCTATCTTTCGTTTGACTTGTCAATTCAAATATGGCTCAGGTCTTCGTCCTCTGTCTCCTTTATGCCGAAAGAGGTATGGTTTTTCTGGACTGGGAGATGGTGTTGCAAGGTAAAGTAACACGATAAAGGAAACTCTGCATGATGAAGGACGATTCACCATATTCTTGCACTAAATGCACAGTCCTTAGCATTAAATGCGGCGTGTACCGGAAGCATTCAAATTTTCCTTCGTTAACACTAAATGATTTATACATTACTCAAGTTTTAGTCTGTATCTGCACCATCAGTCCGAGGTTTCATTAGCTGCATTACTCTAGTTGCAATGAATTTGTTGACTGGTCAGGCGTATTTAAATGTTTCCCTAACACTTGTACTTCAGTGCAGATTCCTCATTGAATTCAACATTTGATTCAGGTGAATTCTAGTCTTCAGTTTGGTGATCAGTGAAGCTTCAGTCCTTCATACTTTAGTCTTCAAGACTTCAGTTCTTCGGTCGTCATCTTTGGTCTTCAGTCTTTGAGACTTCAATCCTTTGGTCTTCAGTCCTTCCGTCTTCAGTCTATACTAGAGAAATGAACTCCAACAGTTGAGTTCAAAAGAAATTCTAGTCTAGTAAATTTAAAATCTTAGGGTTTTGGGATCATCAAAACTAAGGAATGGATATTTCTTCTTATTTCCCAACACAAAGGCCTTGGGTTCGAGTCCCCTGTGGTGCGGCCTTTAAAATTCTTTATTTAAAACTTGTTAGTTTTAAAAAAAAAGTGTAGTGCTAAATCATAACTTTGGCTGCCATAAGTATTAGATTAGTAATTTTGTATTTGTTATAATCATATATTTAATTATGGGTAAATATTAGTTTATGACCCATCGTTTGGGCGTTTTCTCAAATATAACTCACCCTAAGCATATTTACAAAACAATACCCATCGTTTCTGACTCAACCTAAAACACCTCTAGATTGACTTGCAATAGGACAAGGACACTCTAGCAATGGTAAGTTGAACCAAAGTCATCTCTCAAGGAAGATCTTAAAGGGCTTCTAATTATATCACAAGAAAGCGGTAAAGGCTGGATTGAAAACGGTAAAATTAAACTAACACTTGGAATTAAACTTAACTTAAAACTTAAACTTAAGAATTAACTAGGCGAAACTCAAATACTTAAGCATAAATAAATTATTAACCCTAGGCAGAATTTAAGTAGTAAAGTAAAGTTTGATTATTCTAATTTAACTAAAGCTTGTAAATAAAAACTTAACTTAAAATTAACTAGATAGAAAAGAACAAAGCAGAAATAAACTATTAAACCTAGGCAGAATTAAAAGCATAAAGTAAAGGCAAGTTGAATTTAAACGCTACGAGGCTAAGAATTTAAATAACTTTAATTAAAAGCTTCTAATCTAAACTAACATAAACGAAATTGCATAATTGAAAGCAAAACATAATTCAAGTAGAAACTAATAAATAAACGTAATTAATAAATACCGAAATCGTCTCGAGAAGCAAATCTGTCACTTGATTACAACTCTAAACGAAGAACTAACTAAAACTGAATTGAATGCTAACTAAAACTCGAAACTAAAGAACTATGAAAAACGAGAATTAAACTAAAGATTGTTTTGATTGCCTAAGGTCGAAGCTACTCTTGATCCGAAGGCTAAAGGATTATTTCTCATAATGAACATTAAGCTCTTTATATAGACTGTCTTTCATCAAACCCTAATATCAATCAAGAACGGCCCATCAAAACTGGGGTTAAAAGATAGAGTTGTGACATCAAAGGAAACTTCAGGATTGGAAAGACTGCTCGGCAAGTCTTGGCAGCTCTGGCGAGTCATGGCAGCGCTGGAAAGTCATGGCAGAGCTGAAAGTCAGCTCTGGATAAGGATATTTCCAGCTCTGGAACAGTGTTGCGTAGGTAGCTCTGGAGATGGTCAGCTCTGGAGTTTTGGTCAGTTTTGGAACTCAGTTCTGTAGACTCTGGAATTCAGCTCTGTCTCTGGCACGGGAAATCCACTCTGACGAATGGACTTCAGCTCTGTCAGCTTTAGCTCTGCACAGATGAATGCCAACTCTGTCAGCTTTAGCTCTGGTCTAGTGAAATTCCGCTCTGTCGAGATTGGTCAGCTCTGTCAAGTTCAGTCAGCTCTGGCTATCGAACTCTACTCTGGGGAATGAAATTCAGCTCTGGAAAGTTTAGTCAGCTAGAGTATGCACCGCGAGCTCTAAAAAGTATGATTCTGATCCAAAATCTCCAACATAGCACTCTTCCTCCTATTATATCAAAATCTCCTACAAAGCATTAAACAAACCCATAAACGCACCAACTTTCAGAATATTTAACTCATATTTCGTACACTCAAACCCCCAAAATAAGAACATTTAGGCATAAATCAGTTTCATTTTTTTCTTATTTGTGATCCGCAAAAATAATACGGCGATTGGTATTTGATGTGTCCGGCCAAGCGCCATGGTGAAAGTACACGTGGAATAAAAAAAAAACTAAAGAAATGGAATCGGGAGCCACCATCCCTCTCCCTTGCTCTGCCCCGTCACCCCCCTCTATATCTCTCTTCTTCCCTCTTCTCCCTTGCTCTGTCCCGCTTCCATCTCCAGCGAGGGCCGCCATCAGGAGCCACGCCGTGGCGCCTCCTGGACCAAGCGGTGACCCACTTCGTGCACGATGATAGTGCGCAACCCTAGGCTAGGCGAATTCCCCCACCAAAAAGGGATTTTAATCGATTTGCAGGCGTAACCCTAATTGGTACCCTAAATTGGCCCCTCCCCAATTCTTTTCCCATCGAGTACTTGGACTTCAAATCATCGAAGGGCGCTGCGGTGGTCTGGGGCTGTGGTTGCGGCTGGGGCGTGGGCTTTGGCGGCGGTGGTGGCGGGTGGTGGTGGGCAGCTAGTTTGTGGTAATCTCGGTTGATTCATTGGTACCCTGCGCTGCCCCCCGCCGCGGATCTGTAGCCATTGGCGGCTGGGCTCAAGTGATTTTTCTTGCTGAAGCAACCGCTCATTTTTTGGGCTTTTGGTGGTTCTCTGAAGTCAAGATTGCAACTTTATGAGATGAATTTCTACGGGAAATTGGTATATGCGCGGCGGGGGTGTGAGGGTAGGAGATGTGAGGGTGTGAGGGAAATTGGTATATGCGCGGCGGGGGTGTGAGGGTGCAACTTTAAAGAGATGGAATCGTGGATGCAAAATTGAAGCGATTTGTTTGGGAATGTGTTTGCAGCAGATGAGAGAAATTCACAGACCACTGTCTGTTGACTTCTCACGAGGTGTTGGCGAAGTATTTTTGGGGGTCTTGATATTTTGAGTCAGGGTAGGAGGCGCCACGGCGTGGCTCCCGATGGCGGCCCTCGCCGGAGATGGAGGCGAGGCAGAGCAATGGAGAAGATGGAATGAGAGGGATAGAGAAGGGGTGACGGGGCAGAGCAAGGGAGAGGGTTGGTGGCTCCCGATTCCATTTCTTTAGTTTTTTTCTTTCTTTTTTATTCCACGTGTACTTCTAATGTGGCGCTTGGCCGGACACATCAAATACCGATCGTCGGATTATTTTTGCGGGCCACAAATAACAAAAAAAAATGAAACGATGGGTATTATTTTGTAAATATGCTTAGGGTGGGATATATTTGAAAAAACGCCTAAACGATGAGCCTGATATTTACCCTTTAATTATTAATCAATTATCTTATAATGTTACCCCTGGATATGTTCTCTTTTCCTAATAATTAAAGATTATTTTTACATATATTAAACTAATTATACTATGTTAACTATGCATTGATTTATTTTTTTTGATATACTGACTTGATTTTATTTAATAGTGAAGATATATTGTGTTCTTATATAGTTTTATATTTATCAATGTAAGGATATTTAATAAATTTTAAATTCTAATTTAATACTAATATAACTTATCATATAAAAACATGTTTTTTGTAGATATAAATGTTTATTTTAATTATATTTTACAACTTTCATAACACCATTCAAGTAAATTAAATAGAGAAGTACATATAATTTGACATGTATAAAGCTTAATTTTTTTTCTATTTATGATTGAATGTAACAAGTAGGTAAGATGACAAATATTTGATTGGTCTTTGGATCAATTATGTTTAGAAGCAATATTTTTTTTTCTTATTTTTTCATTTATTGCTTTTTTTACATCTTTAATTATTTTATTAAATATTCCTCTAATATTTTTTTCTTTTTTTATTTATTTCTAATTTGTTATGTCATATGTATGTAATAGTTATAACTTTTTTTTATTTTTAAGTCCTTATTTTAATTTGAATTCAAATTATTTTATTAAATATTTTTAAATGGTAGAGGATTTAAATTATATATATATATATATATATATATATATATATCGGTTCAAATTAAATTTTACCAGTTCAATTCCAAATTACTATTTTTTTTATTATTTTTTACTAAGAATAATTGAACAAAAAACTCAATGTCTGGCACTCTTCTTAGTTAGTTCTATATCCATTCATATTTATACTTGAGTGTTTTTTTTTATCAGGAAAAGAGAAGAATATAATAAAAAGGAGAGTACAAGGGGTACTCCAACCCTTACAACCAAGCAAGCTAAAGAGGATAAATCCTCGAAAGCGAAAAATCTGAATTACAAATCCAAGCAAGATCTAGGATCATAAATCCAATTTGCCAACGTAGCATTGCTTAATTTCTCATCCTTCAGAGATGCCCAAGACCAAACTCTAATCCTAATTTCCTCAACCATTTTGGCCATCTCCAAAATACCTCACTCAAAAATCAACTTATTTCTAACCTTCCACAAAGACCAAACAACACACACCCGCAATGTAGCAGATATTCTCGAAAAAGTTCCTTTTCCAAGAATGTCACAATGTTGAAGAAAGTGTATAACTGGATCAATATGAGAAACCATACACATCTTCAACCAATTGTGACATTCACTCCAAATAACATAAGCGAACTTACATTTAAAGAAAAGATGGATTGTGCTTTCCTCGTCCTCTTTACACAAGCAACACCTTGAGTCTTCATCGTTATAAGCATTCCTCTCTTGTTTAAATTGGCTTTCATCGCCATTCGTTGTTTGAGCACCTTCCAAGCAATTGACTGGACCCTTCTAGGAGCATAACTGTTGGGAATTGAAAAGATATTCAACCCTTGTGTTTTGATGATACCAAAACCACTGAAAGGCTTATTATAGCTAATAGTGGTTGAGTTTATTGAATAGCTAAACTAGACATTGAATGAAATGATGACTGAAGATGGTAACTCAACTGAAGACTGCTTGACTAAAGGCTATGCATAAGTCCATAACACACTAAGGAATGCAGACTCAACTGAAAACTCCCAACTGAAGGAAACTGCATCAGAAATAATTGAGGAATCTACGAGTCATGGCATTCGCCTCAACTGAAGAAGGGAACGTGGATAACCTCCAAGACATGCTACAATCTCTGAAGAAGTCAGAGGTATTAACTTTAAAAGACGGAATTTCCTCTTTTGTGTAAAAGCCTGCAGCATCTGTACCAAAGGACAAGAAGATCATTTCTCTATCCATCAAAGAAGAATGGAGACAGAGAATCTGAGCAGATTAAGACGTTATCTCACAACGGCAGGATTCGAAGAAGAGATCTCCACTAACGGATTTATTATTTAGAGCTGTCTATAAAAAGCTCAGGAGGACACCCCAAGCAAATGGGGGATGGGAGAGAGAGAAAATTTGATTCAATTAACAATTTAAAAGCTACATCGAAAGATCAATTCGAGCTCAACCTTCATAAGCATTGAATCGAAGAAGAGAGCAAACAGAGATTATACAATCAGAATGGCTGATTACAAGAACTCTCTTAGAATCACTAGGCAATCAATAGATATATCTTTAGCCTAGTTGATGATTACTTGAGAGCATGTTCTTAGTAATCCTAGTTGGTTATTACATAACCTTTTTCTTTCAGAGAGAAGAGTGTTTGTAATAGAGTTTGAGACAATGACCGAATTCAGCGGTTGTTTAGTACCATTAAACTAAACAGATCGGTCCCTTGGCACCTGGTAAGCCAAGCGGTTACCTTGGTACCAGTTAAACCAAGAGGAAGTTCAGATTAAAAGTTCTGGCTCCAATTACCTTAGCATTAGCTGAGTGGGCACGATAGTGTTAGGGCGTGCTAAGTGTTAAATCCAATTCAGGGTGGATTGGTAGGTTTTGTTGTGTACCTCTAAAAGCATAAGCCCAGAATGTTTGTCAGACAAATAATCTGGTTGTGGATGTAGGAGAGATGTCTCCGAACCACGTTAAAAATCCTTGTGTTCTTTACTTGCTTTCAATTATTTCCTTTATATGTGCTTAACTGTTTTCAATTGAACTGGATTAACTAAAAAGTGTAACCATTGATTTTACAAGTGACAAATATTTTCTAAAGGCTATTCGCACTAAGTTTAAATTCCGTTGTTAAGTTATTAATCCTACTAACGACTCAACTGATAGTCAGAGCCATTAATAATTCTACTCTGTTTTACAAATTATAGACTGTAAACTTACATGGACATCAGTTAAGCTCAAGCGCTCGACTGATGTCAACCTACTGAAGCATCTTCAGTATCAGTCTACAATCTGTTTTCTAACTGGAAATTGGTTAAGTTTGTTTTGATTGCGAAAATAGCCCACAGGTGTATTCCCCTCCCCCTCCATACACCTATCAGTCAACCCTCCGGGACCCCAACAATAACTCCCCCACAATTTCTTGTAAGCTTTCATATCTTCTCGTTGCTTCATTTGTGGTGTTGTCTTTAGCAAGCCTCTGGTACGCAAATTTTGTGGAGTAGATACCATTTGGAGCAGGCATCCAACTCCAGCCATCTTCCTGTCCTCGAACCACTTTGCACATAAGTACAGAGTTTAACATATTAGTTTCTCTCTCAGATAAGTTCATTCTCCATCTCCACTGCCAAACCCAAGTTCCATTCTCCCACTACCCCATTTCGCTCACCAACGCTTCTTGTTGGAGTCTGAAGTTAAAAGGCTGAGGAAATTTATTTTTAAATCTCTCAGTCTCTGCCGGAAAAAAGTTTTTTCACCATTATCCATCACCCTCACAAATTCATTGCGAATGCCCACTTCTCCATCTCCCTCGTAAAGCTCACGAACCTCCTTCCACCAACTAGACCCGCCTCTCATTCTCCCTCCCCTACTGTCACCTGCCCCTAATCTCTCCAATGCCCTATACTTAGATCGAAACAATCTCGCCCAAATTCTTTCTGGTTCACTAAGGATTCTCCAGATCCATTTTCCAACTAAAGCTCGATTGAAAACATCCAAATCCCTGATACCCATGCCCCCTTCCCTTTTATCTTCGCACACCTCACTCCAACTCACCCAATGAATTTTCCTATTGTTGTCATTCCATTCCCCCCCCCCAGAAATTGTCTCTGAATTTGAACAATCTCCCGAATAGTTTTTTTGGGAAACAAGTAGAAGAACAAGTAATAGATCGGTATAGCGCAGAGGACATACTGGATTAAAGTAACTCTTTCTCCCATCGAGATATGCTTGTTATCCCACCTGACCAACCTTTCTTTAAGTTTATGAATCAAATTTCCCCAAGAAGAGTGTCTTTTATGATTTATACCCACTTTCATTCCAAGATAAGAGAGCGGGAGTTGAGAAACCGTACACCCCAAGTTCTCCGCCCTTATATTCAAGATATTATTCAGGACATTTATACATGTAATGCTGCATTTGTTGAAATTCACTTTCAATCTTGATAGCATTTAAGAATTCCTTAAAATGCATTTCATAGCCTTGAAATTTTCCAACTTTCCGGTGCATAAGAAAACCGTATCATCACCATATTGTAAGTGAGACACAGTCACTTTATCATTTCCAATCTTTGCTGCTTCAAGTAATCCAATATCTACAGCTCTATTGACTAACACACTTAAACCTTCAGCCATAATTAAAAAGACAAAATGGTGATAGGGGATCACCTTGTCTAAGCCCTCTTTTAAGGGGAAATTCTCCTAAGGGGCTGCCATTCACCAAGACGTTTGTTGTAGCAGTCAAGATACACTCTATTATCCATCTTCTCCACCTCTCATTGAAATTCATCCCTTGCGTCATTTCATCTAGGAATTTCCAATCGACCGAATCATAAGCCTTGGCAAAATCTATTTTGAAACCAACTCGGCTCAATTTGCATCTTCGGGCCTCTTCAATTGCTTCATTTAGAACAAAGAGGCCATCTATGCTTTGTCTGCCCCCAATAAAAGCGGACTGATGATCCGAGATGATTTTCTCTAACACCTTACAAAGCCTTTTTTCTAGGATTTTTGGTAAAATTTTGTAAATGCTGCCAATTAGAGATATGGGCCTGAAATCCTCAATATAAAGCCTTTCTTCGGAATGAGAACAATAAAAGTGGGGTTGAGCCCTTTAACAATTCTACCATATCTATAGAATTCCTCCATGACACGAAGAAGATCATCATTCAGCAAATCTCAGTGTTTTTTGAAAAATCCAAAAGAAAAGTCATCCCGACCCAGGCTTTTGTTCGCATCACACTCCTGTATTGCTGCTGCAATTTCTTCCACTGTAAATGGTTGGGTAAGGAATTCATTATCACATAAATCCAGTCTATTTTGGATGATAGTTTGAGGCAAGAGAGGTCGAGTTAGATCTTGTGTGCTGAAGTGATCCTTAAAGTGCTGAAAATTTTCTCTCTTAACCCCTTCCACCGACTCAATCCAATTATCGTTCACGGAGATACCATTGGTCTCGTTAAGGCTATATCTCTTGTTGATGAAACGGTGGAAAAATTTTGAATTTGAATCCCCCTCGAGAATCCACTTTGCCTTTGCCTTTTGATAGAATTGTCCCTTTTTCCATTGTAAATCTCTCAATAAATTTAAAAAACGCTTTGATCTCAGCGGGGCCTCCTCCTCGTCAAGCTTGAGGGCATCATCAATTTTATCAAGTTTCTCAATCTCCAACTTTTTAGTCTCAATACTCGAATCTAAAAATCCGAAAACCTGCTTGTTCCACTCTTTCAAATCATTCTTGAGGCATGCATTTTAGTTTTTCTTTCACCACAAATCCTCCCCACACTTGAAAGATGTAGCTACTCCACTTTGACATTACAAAGTCTTTAAAGTTCGGATGTCTTAGCCAGCTATTGATGAATCAGAAAGGCTTCGGACCCCAATCTTTAAACTGAGATTCGACTAAAATAGGAAAATGGTCAGAGATTGTTCGTCAGAGACCTTTTAGTTTCAAATCTCTCCACTTCTCACGTCATTCTTCGTTCACCAACATTCTATCCAATCTACTTTTGCAAGTTCCATCAGGCCTATACCAAGTGAACATTCTACCCTTTAACTGAAGCTCAACCAGATTACTATGGATGATAAAGTTATTGAAGCAAAACATATCTCTTATGTCCCCATTTGACCCCCTTCCAACTCTTTCTTCATCACTTCTAATAGAGTTTGAATCACCTATCACACACAAGCATGTGTCCCAATATTGAATAGATATTGCTTTAATAACGTCCCACAATCTTTTCTTCTCCGCAAAATCACAAGGAGCATAAACATTCAAAATACTAACACTCCATTCACTACTAGAACACGTGTTGTTGTATGATGTACACGAATCAAATTAAATATCACGATATTGATTTGTATTCATGAAATTATTGAACTATTCGATTTGGTCTTCGTTTTTTATTCGAATACCAGTTATACAATACCTCAAATAAATTGTTAATTCAATTGTTATCCATTTTAACACCTAAAAAATAAAAAATAAAAAAAATTGGATAAAAATGATACTATTATTTTCATAATTATAATCATTTTTTTTAGTTAGGTCATTTATTAGTATGGTCTATTGCCCTATTGTATATTTTTATTGCGTTATTGGTCGATGTGCTCAACGTATAACATTATATCCCACAATTATAATTATTCATTTATATTTTTTAATTTTTGTTTCAATTTCACTAATTTGTTACTCCCTCCGTCCCAATTGAATAGGTCATATTTCCTTATTGGATGTTCCAATTCTATAGGCCACTTCCTAAAATAGAAAGTTAATACATAACAAATATCCTCACATCAAATATATAATACGGTTAAGGAATCATGCGCTCTCCTTAATCCGGGGTCCTACGTGGCATTTCTAAGAATTCACCATTCAAAATCCCTGCAATTCTAGAGCATCTAGCTCAATTCTCTATCGCTGACGTGGCAATATAATTCCACATCACTTATTTTATTTTATTTTAAAAAACACAAAAATCTAACATTTTCTACCACACTTCCTAAAACCTAAAACCAATTCCCCATCTCCAATCTCTCACATCTGATTTTCCCCTCCCCCGTCGCCACAATCTGCCCCACCGCGCCCCGCCCCTCCCACCGTCGCGATCTGCTTCGCCGTACCACCTTCAAACCTGAAACCCTAATCTAGCGCGCCTCCACAATCTGCACACACTTGCGCCCCTCTTCTTCTCTCCTCTGAGGCGCGACCAGACCCCGTCGCACGGCCTTCAGCCGTCGTCGCGTCACCCCGCTCGCCGTAGCGCCGTCGCGACCAGAGAAGTCCGCCAGTTGCGCGCCTGGAGCAGGGGACGATACAGCCAGGTAGGATTCTAAATGTTGTATTTATTTCAATGGCAGTGGGGGTAACTAATTGGGGTTGATTTTCGATTTAATTGTTGGATTTTCGAAAGATATGTGTTAATGAGTCAGCCCCTTTTATGTTGTTTCTCCTTGCTCTCTAGCTGTTCGACGAAATGTCTGAATGACGATTGTGTTGATGAGGCCTATTAGGTTATTGTGTTAATTAATCTGGTGGCTGGTCTAAGCATTAGTATAACTTGTGTTTGAAGCGGCGATGCAATTTTTTTTGTTTCTCACATAAATTTTGGAGTGTGGATAGGTTTGATTTTATTAATTTGTTCTGAGTAATTATCATAACTCAATGAAGTTCCGTATTACTGTCAGGTTTAGATGATCTTTGATGCGTAGTGAGTAACAATGGTTGCCTTGCGTCTGGCACCACCGCCATCAATGACTATCCCGCCGGACATTACTTGGCTCCGAAACAGTTCTTGATCACCCATGGTAAGTATTTTCTATTAGGAAAGATTATATTTGATTATAATGAATATGGAATGATTAGTGTGAATTTCTTTTTTTTTTTAGGAGGAATTAGTGTGAATTTTAGAAAGAACAAATTTAGGAAAGAATCATTATGCAATACGATTATATGATTTACCAATCAATCAATAATTAGCCAATTTTAGATACAAATTAACAATGGAAACTTAATAATCTAGGTTTTAGCTATAAATTCATTAGTTCAAATGATAAGAGTTTTACAGCTAATCAACGGTGATTTGTGGTTTCTAATTTTTTCTTCCATGGTCACACTGATTTTGATTGATGCGTATTTATCATTTGGAGATTAGTAATTAGAGGATTACTGTGAACTTTCGGGGTTTTTTTGTAATTATTTTATTTTTATTTGGTTTTATTTTGTTTGACGAAGTCAGATCTCGGTTGACTGTTGATTTATTTTGCTAAATAGATGCTTAAGTAATCGGATGTGTTTAAGGATCGGTTTGAAAGTTCAGTGGGATGTAATGTTTGTTTTACTTTATAACTAATTAGCTGAATGTGTAAGATTAATATATTGGCGCACTTGATTTCTTTGTATGTGTTGTTAGTGTTTTGCTTATATTATAGGTGAATAATGATTAATTATTTTTGTTAATTAATTTTATGATTGAATATTTTTATTGTTGGATTTATTTCAATTTAGCAGTGGGTAACTAATGGGGCTGATTTTCGATTTAATTGTTGGATTTTTGAAAGATGGATGTTAATGGTTCTAATGATGGTATTTGTACATATAGAAGGCCACCAAGAAATTGATTTGTGCCAATTTACCATGAATTGCTACCTTTTTTATCAAGCTCAAAAGCAAGACAACAAAATGGAGCATAAGAATTCTCGAAAATGTTCATAGCAATGGAGACTACTGCAGCACCAGTTACTGCAGCTCTACTGCCAAAATGCATTTTGTTGGGCTTGGCATTGTTCTGGACTAAGCAATAAGATAACTTACCACCAATAACAGAGTTCATTTGGGTGACAAGGGAGCTCCGTCCGACCCCTAGCCCCACAACTCCATATGTGTAACCTTTGTAATTTGTGTGTGTACGAGAGTCAGATTGAGAATGAGGATGATGAATGAAGAGAGCTAATAGTTTAGTGTGTTTTATTAAGTATTAACTATTAAGACTATGTTTTATTTGCTACTCCTATTATTTGGTTAACTTTATTATGAATTAGTAGTGTTTTGCTTACGTATTCGTCCTCAAGCTTCATAGAATTATTCTATTATTCAACTAATATTTATCGTTATTTTCAAGTCTCGGCAGATATCCGACGGGTAGTGGGTGGCGGGTATCCGACGAGTAGCGGGTATCCGTGGGTCGCGGGTATGGGTGGCAAATAATAGTGTACAAGAAGTTGAAATTTTCTCTAAAATTTGTTGCAGTTTCGTGGTGATTTATTTGTTGGGTGGTATATTGCATTTGTGGGGTGGTTTTGATTGCAGGATGTCGACGTCGAGAAGCAGCAGCGCCCCTACCTCTCAAGTCTCGACGGGTATCCGACGGGTAATCGGTGGCGGGTATCGGACGGGTAGCGGGTGGCGGATACCCGACGGGTGGCGGGTATCCGCGGGTCACAGGTATGGGTGACAAATAGTAGTGGGTGGCAAATAATGTTTTTGAATATACATTTTGGTAAGTCATGTTAAGGATGAAAGTCTTCTTTAATTTATTTTTTCATTTTAGTTTGATGTGAAACGTAGACCTATATCATATTAACAATTTTTTAGTGAATAATCTCCATAATTATAACATCAAATGATACCCGTCGAAATTCGACGGGTTACACACTAGTAACTCATTATTTACACCAAATGTCATTGTACCTCATATATAATTATTTTTTCCTTATTTCTCTCTCCTACTTTTTGGACACATATATCATCAGCAAAAGTTACTTGCTCTCTCATATTTTATTAAAAATTATTCATTTCTTAACATATGTGCCCAAGCCTTGTGGTCTATTGAATTGGGACGAATGAGTATGATTTTTTTTGTTAACCTATAATTTTATGAAATAATCAAAGAACGTAGCTAACATATGATATTATTCCAATCATTTTACCTATCCCTTCATATTTATGTTTTATTACAAGTTCACTAATTTATTACTTCCTTCGTCCCTCAAAAATTTCCCCAAGAGGAACGACACGAATTTTAATAAAAATTGGTAAAAAATTACTTAATGGTGAAATCATGTACAAAAAAATAGTGTTTAAATGGTTGTAGTTGTAAAGTTGAGCAAAGTTTTTAGAGACTTGCCAAAAAAGAAATTGGGGCAATTTGTTTTGAAGACGGATGGAGTATAATATAATATCTTATAATATAATTTTACAAAATAATCGATCAATTGTGATCAATGTATGATATTATTTTCAATCTCATTTTTATTTTCAACGTATGCTATAAAATAATATCAATAATTATATATTTATTTAAAATGAAACGATGATTGAAAATAAATCATCCTTGTTATAATTATTTTTCCTTATTTAATCCTTTTAACAATTAATAATTTCTCTATTTAGTCCACATTGATATGAAGCATTTTAGCGGGGATAGAAAATTGTTATAATTATTGTTCTTTATTTAATCCCTTTATTAGGTGAATGAGCTTGATCAGAAGTATGTATAGGGAAGGAAAATATATTTGAAATTCTTTTATTTGATAAATAAGGAAGGAATAATAATTTTTTTTTAAATATCTAAAATACTTTAGAGACATATTAATTATAAATATTTTTCATATAATGCTCAGAGAATTATGGCAACCATAATTATGGCTCCATATAATTTCCCAATCAAGAACAGTGGGAAGTTATAATAAGGTCCCCAAATCAAATTGCAGAATCTACAATATATAGATCGCTTATTGTGGATATTTAGTCCACATTGGGTTGAGTGTTTTTAGAGATTGGATAGGGAATCAAGTAATTGAATCCATTACTTGTAGTGTGGTTTGAGTAATGAGATAATCATTACCCTTACTTGAGCGCAATCCAATCATCCAATTTGTTACCCCTCAAAATAGAGGGGAAACAAAAGAAAAGGAATCCCTTGCTAATGATTCTTTTTCATTGTTAAACCAAACACTCAATAAAAGTAATGGTTATTGTTACCATTCCACCCCTTTATTTGATTTCATTCATTTTCCATTCCTCAACTTGAACCAAACGTAGTCTGAATCTATACTACTCACTTCATCCCAATTTTATAACCCATATTTTTTTATTTAGACGTCTCAATTTAATAGGCTAACTCTTAAAATGAAAAATCATACTGACAAATACTCTCTTACAACTCATTATTCATCCCAAATATAATTTTTGACCCACAAAATTATCTCTTCTTTCACTTAAAATATAATATCTTCATTTTTCTTTCCTACTTTTTCACAAATTTTACCCTAAAAAGAGATATTTTATCTCTCCTATTTTATTACAAACTATTCATTTCTTAATAATATTCGTGTCTAGTCCTTGTGACCTATTGAATTTGGATGGAAAAAAGTATTGTTTTTTGATAAATTAACAATTAAATAAGAAAAGTTAAAAATCACGCCACTGAACTCGAATTCAAGACTATTAAAAAAAAATTTTGTAAAATTGATATTCATGACATCATTTGCATCTTACATCTAAAAATTTAGATTTGCTTCCGACTATCCCATCTGGACACCTTCATCTCTCCAACTTTGATCTTCTTCGTTACTAAAAGTTTGGTGTGTCCTCTTCTTGCCAATATTTTTGAATGTGTCCCTCAACTATATGAATATGAATAAAATTGATAAAAACAAAAAAAAAAATAGTTGGAGGGTTTTCGACCCCTCAACTTTACATGCGTCTGCCACCATTTGATCATACCCTGATCACTAAAGCACTGATCTTACCCAACTAATAAAGGACTACGACTTATAACTAAGACTAGGACATATAACCAAATCAATATCCAAGCTCTACTCACACAACTAATAAATTAGTTTTTTTTTATAATTATTTTGGATTTGTTTATTGAATGTAGATGAGCAAGAAATAAATTAAGGTAATTATATATGAAATTGAATTTAGGGTGATGATACTGAGCTATCAATGGTGTCTGCATCCTTTGGAAGTTGGAAGCGTAAATAGGGTCTACAAGATCAGATGTGTACAGGAACAAATGGAATATTAGCCGTTCTTTAAAGGACCACTTTGGGTACTTTATGAGAGCTCAGTCGTACTAATCTAATGTCTTAACATGCATTTTTAGTTGATTCTACGACTATATATAAATTAATAATCAAATTTATTTATGATACTTTAGCTTCTTTTATTATTGTTATGGTGATATGTCGATACGAGAATACCATATGATTCAATTTTATTGAAGAGTTTTATCGCCATAGAATTTGAAACTCGACCCTCGGTTCAAATTTAAGCAGGGGTGACAATTGTTGAACAAGACAGGCCATGAGTCAAATTGTACACATAAATGTGATTGTAAGTTTTGCATGAGAGGTGTCAAGATTCGGATTTAATCTATTATATAATAATGTATTTATTAATATAAGTAGGGGTATTTGTAAATAAAATTACAAATTATTTTGAAATTGCAATTTTAAGGTGACTTTTAAAGTGTGATGAATTAAATTACCATCTTTTCAATTTTTGTAATTATGTCCCCCTTAATTTTTTTTTATTGTCGAATTATTGAATTGGAGTTTACATGGATTAATTGGCCATGTAATATTCGTGTTACGACGTCGTTTGCAATAAAATTGCTAACTATTGAAAATTAGAGTTCACATACATGATACATCCCTTTACAATTTTGAAAAATTTTAATTGAAATTATACAAAACAACGTCGTTTGGACCTCACAAAAAGACGTCCTTATTAATCCACGTAAACTCTAATTCAGCACTCTGGCAACCCAAATAAAATTGGGGGGGTGGGGGGGGGGGGGAGAATTGTAAATATTGAAAAAATGGTGATTTAATTTGTCACATTTCAAAAGTTACTTTAATATTGTAAATTTGAAATGATTTTATTTTCCAAAGCCACTTATAAATATCCATGAAATTATAAATATATTATAAAAATATGAATTTAAATTTCAACTTATGTCACGATAGGAGGGTCTCGCACTGATTATGCGTGACTCTTGACTACACATGTAATTAATTGTAAGCAAATCATTGGGATCAATTACACATGATTGAGTATTTGAGTATTGAGTATACATATATCATCTCGAATTTAATGAGATACATTAAACGTGCACCTCATTATTAATCAAACACACGCTACTTGCAAAATGTAATGCCGAAGTCTAAATCGAAATAATGTTTGAAGAATTAAATACAAATTTGCGCATCTAATATTGGGCACGCCCCAAATCTAGAAGTGGTCCTTTGTGGGTGAACAAGCAACCCTATTATTGAAAAAATTGGACCTACTCAAGTTGCTCATTTATTATTGGTTTTATTCGTATTCAATTTGGCTTCTGTCAGTCGCTAGGTTAGCAGGTCCCCTACTGTGACTCAGGGGCGGAGCTAGACGAACGTAGCCCTTTGCCAATTCTTAAATTTAAACTCTTTATTTATAGATGAGAAAAAAAATTATATTATAAAAATATTTAATTAGATGATACTCCCTCCGTCCCATAAATAATGGCATGTTTTCCTCTTTGGGTTGTCCCACAAATAATGGCCTGTTTCCTTTTATAGAAATAATTAGGGCATAGTTACTCCTTAATTAACTCTTCCTAATTTAAAATTGATTATCCCTGCCGCTCATCTCTCTTGTCCTCTATTTCTCTCTCTTCAGAATTTGGGAAGTTGAAAACCCTAGTTCCGCCTCCTTCAAGGGGCGCCGCCGCCTCCCTTCGCAGACGTCTCCACCGCCTCTACCCTCTGCATCCATCGCCTCGGCCTCCACCTCCACCTCCATCTCCACCACCTCTACCCTCTGCATCCACCGCCTCCGCCTCCACCTCCACCTCCATCTCCACCGCCTCTACCCTCTGCATCCACCGCCTCCGCCTCCACCTCCACCTCCATCTCCACCGCCTCTACCCTCTGCATCCACCGCCTCCGCCTCCGCCTCCGTCTCCGTCTCCACCGCCTCTACCCTCTGCATCCACCGCCTCCGCCTCCGCCTCCTTCTCCACCGCCTCTACCCTCTGCATCCTCCGCCTCCGCCTCCACCGCCTCCACCCTCTGCATCCACCGCCTCCGATTTCCTCCGTCTCTGCTTTCGATCTCCTCCGCCTCTCATCTCTCTCACTCTCTGCATTTTGGGGTTTTCTTGGTTTTAGGGATCTGGGGTTTCTTTGTGTAGGATTTGGGTGGCGGTGGCGGTGGCCGTTGCCGGAGGAAGGGTTGGGTTTGGGTGTTGGTATTGCAGCAGTGGTGATGGTGATGGTGATGGTGATAGTTTAAGGAATTGGTGGTTTTAGTTTAAGCTTTCTTCATCACATTTCTGTTTTTTGGGGGTGGAGGGAAGGCGACGGCGGCGGCGCCGGCCTCGCCGGTGATGAGAGCGCCGGCAGCAGCAGCTTTATTTTGGATGAAAACATTTTCTTTTATTAACAATATTTAAAACCAATTAACCATTACATTAAAGATGTGGACCATACAATTTATCTCCTAATATAACTCTCCTTAACATTTTTGTCAAATTACTTAATAAATACAACAAATCTATACAGCATTGTGGTTACCCACACACTAATATAATAAGGATAATCTTGATTTATTTAATTTATTTTTTAAAATAAAAATAGGATTTAGTTATTTTATTATATTCTCTACATTATACTTATTTTTTTTAATTTTTTTGCATTTTTTATTTTTATGGCAATGGTCCCACCATCCTCTTTAATATTTTATCATTACTAACACTCTTTATTTACAAAAAACCCACTCAAAATTCAATCTCAACCACACATCTCATAAAGTGGTGGAACCCTTTCTCCACTATATCAACTTCATCACCAATTTTATTAAATCTCGTGGCCAAACATTTTTACATAATTTTCGCGGACGAAAGGAGTACATTGAATCGCCATCAAAACAAGTCCATTTAATCTTTATTGCGATATAACTTTATCATTTTCATTCTCACCACCTGAAATCTCATCTATATTATTTTCTAAATAATCAGAATTATTTATATTATTCTTGTTAATATCATTCAATATTCTCACCATCAACATTAATTTCATTTAACTTTTCGACAGATTTTTCACCTACTTGAAATTCTTTTGAAAAAAAACTTTTTAGTAATTCTCTTCTGAGATTGGATCAATTACTCCCTCCATCCCACGAAGCATGCCACAGTTTTCTTTTTGGTCTGTCCCACGAAGCATGACACGTTTCTAAAAATGACAAAAAATTTACCCTTTATTCACATTTTCACTTTTTCACCTACCACACTTAACACACAAAATACCAATTTCTTAATCTCGTGCCGAAAAGAACTGTGTCATGCTTCATGAGACGGAGGGAGTATTCAACTTGTTTTAGTGCTTTTTTTTTAATATCTAAATTGATATTTTTTTAATCATATTAACCTTAGGGCTTTAAGCACTAGTGTCAAGTGCACAAATAAACAAAGTAAATAAATAAACAACAACTAAATAATATCAAAATTCAGAGAGGAAATGTCGCACAAATAATTTTTATATGTATAATAAATTTAGTATGTCCACAATTAACACATGGAGTACAACTTATTTACAAAATTATAATTCCATCAATTAAAATTATTAATAATTAATTATTTATTTTTTTAAAGCATTTAAACATACTAAAAAATTTAAAGAAATTATCTTGTTGTAGAATCAAAATATCGCTAAAAATAAATGAGAAGGGAGACGTCAATTATTATTAGGCTTGTGCTTTGATACAAATGTGTGGCGCTAATTTACATAAAGAAGTGATAAAAAAAAAGGGTTAATGGCATGTAAATTACTAAACTATAGTCCAATTCTGGTTTGTGTACCGTACTTTAAAGTGTATTATGGAAATTCCTAAACTATTAATTTGATCTGATTTAGCTACCCCGTAAATTTTCCGGCGAAAAATTGATGACATGGACAACTGAAAATCCTACATGGATACGTCGGACCTAATCCTAAACACAGTCGTTTTATTAAATAAAAACGTTGTCGTTTTTTATTTAATTTGCAGTTATCTCAGCCCTACCTCCATTACTCTCTCTCTCCCTTCAACACTCACGCACACTTCTCAGATGCCTCCTTCCTCAACCAATCGCCGCGGCCCCTCATTCTCCGGCGAGGCCGGACGGCGTCGGCTCTCCTCCCTGTCGCCTCTCAAGTATCTCTCTCTCTCTCTCTCTCTCTCTCTCAGTTCACGTTCATGCTGTCCACACTTCTCCCTCTCTTCCTTCTCGGCTCGCTTCTCCGGGGACTGCAGCAGCGGCGAACCGCCGCCACCAACTCACTCCCCGACTCAACCCCAAGCGCGAGACGCTCATATGAACAGAGTCCGCTCGACTCTCTCCCTCTCTGAATCACACCCAACACCAGCGGCGCCGCCTGAACACCCTCTGTCCTGCAACTCTCAGATCTGGGTGAAGGCGCCGCCCCACGAAGCGCCGCCTCTTTCCTCGACGACGGCAAAGACGTCGCCGCCTCCCTCTACTCACGACACCCCTGATTCCCATGTTTCTCTCTGATCTCCAGCGACAACAGCTCACCGCCGCCACTGGTCTTTCTACCCCCCTCTTCCCCAAGTTCTCTCCGTACTCCGGCTAAAGACGACGAGGTCTCTCTTCCCCAAGTTATCTCAACCACAGTCCGTCGCCCTCAACTTTTCAAAGCCAACACATTCAACATCCCAACACCCACTTCCCGTAAAGGAATGTATGAAGAGGTACCTCTATTATACAAAAAAAAAAAAAAGAATGAACCTTTGGAAGTTGAGGTGTGCGGCTGGTACAAAATCTGCTGTTCTTGGCTGCCTTGAGTTCTTGAGGCAGTAAAATTTATGACTTGTGAATTTTTCGTATAAGAGAAGAGAGACCCCGTAGTCGGAGGGCTTCTTTGCGGCGAGGTCGTTTTGGTGGAGCATCCTGTCACTCTCATGGAATCTTGGAATGTGCAGTAATCGTTGTTTGGGGATGACGGGGTCTCGAAAAGGGCTTATTTGACTGTTTCTTCGTAGACGAACGGCGGGGATTTGCTGCCGCCGTTGATTAGCGTGGAGTTGGGATTTTTGGGCGGCGGCGCAGCGGAGTTTGTTCCAGGAAGCTGCCCATGGTGGTGAGTGGGGTGGCGTGCTAACTAGAGAGAGAAAAAGTTGGGTGTTGGGCTGAAATAGACACATGGACGCCATGTGTAGCTTTGATCCAGTTGGATGACACATGGACGCCAACATGGGTCCAGCACAACTTTAAATAGACACATATGTAGAATACCCAAAATACCCTTGCCGGAAATTGGCCGGAGTAACTAAATCAGATCAAATTAATAGTGTAGGAATTTCCATAATACACTTTGAAGTATGGTACACAGACCAGAATTGGACTATAGTTTAGTAATTTTCATGCCATTAACCCAAAAAAAAAGCCGTGTGGTTTGATACATATTTAAAGCTAATTTAGCTAAGAAAGTGCAATAAAAAATATCCAAAATTATTTGCTTCTAAGAGGGATCGATCCCGGTGAAACCAATTTAAAAGAAGACATCTCACCGTTGCTTAACAATTTAATAGATAGTATGTTTTAATTTTGGGGAAATAGCACCAAAATCCTTGTGGTTTCGTGAAATTCGCATATTTTCATTGACCTTCAAAAGGTAGTGATAAAATCCTTAACAGTTGCTCTAATTCTCATTTTTCCCTTAAGTAACATTTTCCGGCCATTAATTAGATGATGTGTCACCAATGTGGCACACTTATGCTTAGTAGATTAATTAGATGCTAAACGACGTCGTTTTGCGTCTAACATAATAGCGTCAAAATCCCTGAAGTTTGGCGTGATTCTTGTTTTTCCCTTGACCTTAAAATGATGTTTTCTCGCCGTTTTGCTAAACTTCTTGTTGAAGGTGTTGGTTTGGTTGAGGGAACAAGGCGGTCGGCGATTGTGTGTCGTCATCTGACTTAGGGGCAGAGTTGAGAGAGATAAGGGAGGCTGGGGTCGGCGCCGGCGGTGTCGCTACGCTGCCCAGCCAAGGGCGGATGTGAGAGGACAGAGAGAGAGATTCAAAGGGTGTTTCAGTTTGAGGGAGTACAGATGAAGGACGAGGCCGACGCTCCTCGCCGGAGTTACAACGGTGGCCATCTCGTGCTTGTGTGTCCGTGGCGGCCGGAGAAGAAGAGAGGAGAGGGAATCTGTAAAGAGAGGAGAGAGGGGTTAGCGGGAGAGAAGCGGCCTGGTCGTGGCGGCCGGAGGAGAAGATAGGAGAAGGCATCTGTAAAGAGATGAGAGAGGGGTTAGCGGGAGAGAGGCGACCGAAGGAGAAGAGAGGAGAGAAGCAGATCATCTCTGAAGAACCCTAATTTCATTTAAAACGATGACGTTTAATGTTCTCACTTAAACACAATCAGCGATTCGCCGAAAATTTAATCCTACGTGGATTTTCGACAGCCATGTCAGCATAAGTTTAGGGGACGATCAATTTTATGGGAATAAGAATCGGGATTAAGTTCAAGGATTTAATCACTACCTTTTGAAGGTCAAGAGAAATATGCGAATTTCGTGAAATCACAAGGATTCTGGTGCTATTTCTCCTTTAATTTTATATACTTAAATACATATATGGACATATATATATTTTCGGATACCCTATTTTTCCGAGGCCCTGTTCGGTCGACCACCCAGCGCGGGGCCCAGAACCGCCCCTGCTGTGAGTCAATCATAACACTGAAATATGAAATCCCTCCATTATTTCTTCACTGATTATTGGGTGCGACCGTCGCATGGGATGCGACGGGTTGACCCGCGCCCCAAACCCGCCCTCCTGACTCGGAACCCTGACCCGCGTGGGTTTGACCCATGCTCCTAATTATTACATTTGTTTATAATAATTGTCACTTTTAATAAACATAATTTATACATTTTTCATATAAATGTATATTTATGTTAATATAAGTAGTTAACATCAATATTGTGAAGAAATATAATATTTTAAAAACATTACATTTCTTTATAATAATAATAATAATAATTTTGACTATAATAATAATAATTAATTTTTATTACAATAATTACAATTAATATAATATTTTTGAAACATTACATTTCTCCATATCAAATATTACTTTTTATTATAACAACGATTACTTTTAATAAGCATAAATAATTACATTATTATTTGATCAAATAATTATTATCTTAAGAAAAAGTAATTATTGATATGTATAATATTTTATATTGAATGAAGGTAAATATTTATATTAACATAAGTATACGTTTGTGCGACCAAATGTATATCTTATGCTTATTAAAAGTAAATACTCTTATTAGGGTTTAGTGTTCATATTTAGGGTTTAGCTTACAGGGTTTAGGGTTTAGTTTACAGAATTTAGGGTTTAGAAAATATAATACTTTATATTAAATGAAGATAAATACTTATATTTATATAAGTATACATTTGTGCGAACAAATGTATATCTCATGCTTATTAAAAGTAACAATTATTATAAATAAATATAATAATTTAGGATTCAGGGTTTCGGGTCTAGGATGCGGGTCGGGTTGGGGCGAACCCGTCGCACTGGAGTGCGACCGTCGCACCAGAGACCGACCCTTATTTCTTTTCTCGCATTTTTTTATAATAATTTAAATCGCAATTTATTCACTCAAAAAGACAGCTCAATTATTAAAACATTTTATTAATAACCAATAAATCGAGTGTTCAAATAATTTGACGTGCGAAAGTATGTAAACCTAGAAAAAATCATACTCCTACAAAAGAAACTCAAACTTCTATGGACATACTTAATCTAAAAGAATGATTACAACAAGTCAACACTCTGCGTTTGGAACACCTTAAAACTTACACCAAAGTATTTATCACGACAATATAACTACATATAAATACATTGTTCTAGAGTAGATGTGTTGAAGAATTTCATTATAAACTTGTCTCATTATCTCTTCAACAAGCATATGAAATATGAGGAAGTTAAAAACAAAAAACAAAACAAAACAAAATGACAAAAATATCAAGTTAGATTGGATAAATATAACTTTAAATTTAAAGTTATATTTATCCAATCTAACTTGATATTTTTATTAAACTCTAAATTATAATCGATTTATTAAAAATATTTTGAACTATAAGTAAATTTTTATTTGAATTCCAAACTATCGACTTTGTATTGAAAATGTCCCACATTATTTTCCGGCCCGTGGAATTTTGACGTGATTTGCCTGATGTTATTGTATAATTTTTATTTTTTATTTTTTAAATGATATACTATCATTTGAAAATTTTCATACTGGATTAACTAAAGCACTCTACTTATATTTGAATTTATGAAAAAAAAAACACCATTATTAACAGTTAATTTCTAACTCAAAAGTCAGCCTGAGTTTAAATCAAAAGAAAGAAAATCCAAACTCACAAATGATCCCTAAATCAGATGTAGCCCAAAAATCTTTTAGATTTGAACAAAGAGATCCACTGCTGCTTACAGGAACAACAATTGCTTTCAACAAAAACGTATATGCTTTCAACTGGAATTTTCTTTTCAGCTCCAAAATTTATTTACAACAGTTCATTTCCCTAAAACTTTGGTTAGTTCCTACTTGAATTACAAGAAGCAACAACATTTTTCTAGAATTCATGATTCCAATCAATCCCCATTGAGTGAAAACAAACGAAAAATTGGCTTCAAATATGCTCGCTGTCAGATTACACATTGACATCTGACTAATTATGTCAAAATTTCAGGGTCGAAAAATAAATACGAGACATTTTGATACAAAGTTGATATGTGAGGGCTTAAATAATTACTATTTCTTATGATTCAACACATTTTTATTTTTGAGAATTACAAGGGACATCGATTATATAATCAAATAAGTCATCTGCATGTAGATGAAACCTCTACATCATACAAAGGTGGGAAAATAATCGCATGCAGGCGGGATCACTGTCCACACAAAAATGGACAAATTATCCGCATGCACGCGAAATTAAATCCAAGACTTCTCACAATAAGAGATTTTGAGTGCCCCAACTTTGCCACTTGAGTTAAGATTTATTAGGAATTAAACACATTTTTATAAAGTAGGTATATCTTGAGATTTTAAAATAATAGTTATTTAATTGGATAGTGAATGTTCACATACATATAATTAAGACACCCTAAACTGTTAGGGGTGGGAAACTAGGTATTTACATTAAGATAATCAAACCTGAAAGTAAATAATTCGGTGTACAAAACTTCTTCATGGATTCCACTATTTGCCTTTAGTGGAATGGAACACTTTTTCACTGTGTCCTTATTTAGTTATTTTGGACCATAATATTTACCGCATTTGGTACAACTAAACCTCACCACATGACATGCTAAAATTTTGTTTTACATGATCATATACTTTGAATTGTACTATGATATGTGATACAAGTGAATCTAGTGGATCATAAATATACACGTCTATCACTTAGCATTTTTGGTTCCCTCCAAGCAACCCATAGTGAGTAAGTATTGAGTGGAAAATCGATTTAATAAGGCCGTGAAATGGAATTGCAGCTTGTGTTGTTTTATTATGAAAGTCAGTAGAGTATTATTTATCGAGTTCACCGCCTCCGCTTTAGCTTCAAACCTGAAGGGGCTTTGAATGTCAATCAAGGGTTCATGCTTCGTCTTGGTTGGCAGACTGTGCCTCCAAACCATAAGGGGGTTTGAATGTCAAGTCTTTCACCCATGTCAATCAAGGGTTCATGCTTCGTCTTGATTGGCAGATTATCTCTGATGATTCGATGGGTTTTCGCCTTTTTCGGCAGCGCTATCTTGATTCTTGTCTTTAGCCCCGGTCTCCATGGTTTTCTTTTTCTATTTGGTTGGGCACTAGACAGACTATCTCAGATCTGATTTCGGACTCTTTCTGCAGTGTTGGTCAGGGCTCTTCGATCCTCTTCTGGATTGATAATTGGCTAGGTTACAGACTTACTGACAGGATTGGGATTCCAGACTACACCCTTCGGCATCTCCAGCAGCCCATCTTCGAGTACTTTTATAAGGGCTCCTGGCACTTCACCCTAGATTTCTTGGTGGCCTTCCCTGACATTGCTTTCAATATCATCTCGGTTCCCATTTCGAGTGTGGACGATCGGCGTGCCTGGATTCATTCTCATTTTGGAGACGTAATTTCTTCTCTCGCTCTTGATCGATTACGCCCCAGTTTCCCGTATGTGGATTGAGGCAAATGGATTTGGGTGCCTTACATCCCTGTTCGCAGGTCCATTGTTACGTGGCGTGTTATTTTAGGTCGTCTCCCGACGGCCAGTCTTCTCTATCGCCAAGGTTTTTAGGGGCTCGGTTGGTGCCCGCTCTGTAGAGCGGATGGGGAGGACATTGACCACCTTTTCTGGGATTGCCTGTTTGCTAGGCAGGTCTGGAGTTATATTTTTGCCTGGTTCCATTTTGATGGCACCTCGAATCTGGATGTGGAGAGTTTTATTATCTGGGCTATGCAGGTTCAGGCCAGTCGGCAGGTGGCGAACCTTTGGCGTGTCGGGGTTATGACTACTATCTGGAGCATCCGGCATCACCGGAACAAAGTTGTCTTTGATGAGGCTCCTATCTCTGCGGTAGCCCTGACTGTCCAAATCAAGGCGCACATTTTAGAGGCCTCACATTTTAGTCTTGGGGAGATGGCGAACTCTATGGAGGAGCTTCTAGTTCTTCATGGTCTTGGGGTTCCTGGTAACCCACGTCGACCGATCTCTTATGTTTATGTGTTCTGGCTCCCCCCCTCCACATCCTTGGCGTAAGACAATATTGATGGTTCGGTTCATGGTCACCCTCCATGTATTCATGATGGCGGCGTCATTCGTACCTCCAGCTCGGTGGTGGGGTGCTTTCATTTCTCTGGTGGCCGTGGATGGGCATTTGAGGCTGAGCTTCTTGCTCTTATCATTACTTTGGAGCAAGTTGTTTATCATGGTTGGGATCACATTTGGATTGAGACGGACTGCACTTACATTGTGGACCTCTTCCGATCTCGTTCGACCACTGTTCCTTAGCGGTTCTTGAGCAGATGGAGGAAAACTCTTCAGGACATTGTTGGGCTACTTATCACGATCTCTCATATCTTTAATGAGAGGAATCGGGTTGCTGATTTCCTAGCTTCAACGGTGTGAAGAGGGGTTCTGGCCTTTTAGCATTCCTGATATTCTACAGCTGGTTCGGGATGACAAGCGTGGTCTTTCCTATGAGCGGATCGTTTCTTTGGCGGGGTGCTCCTACTGCCAGGGATTGTTCCTTCTCCTTACTCTTTTTCCCCCGTTTGTTTTTATTTTTTGCTTGCTTGGTTGTGGTGGGGAGAGAGTGACCCCCTTGCTTGGTTATTTGTTGGTTGTTAGATGTTTTACTCTTGCTGAGGTTGGTTCACCGGTTGATTCGAGTGAGATGCTTGGGTTTGGTTGTCGTCATTGTCCCTATTGGTTTCCCGAGTAGTGTTATTTGTCTAATGTTTTGGATGTTTCACCTTGGTGAGCAACTTTTGAGGCAATTTGTCCAGTTGATGTTATGGGAAGTGTTTTCATTGCATGGCCTATTATCTCTTTCCCATTTGTTTGGTTTGGTTGATTGTGGTGCTTTGGTGGAATTGGGTCTCTGCTCCTCTGGGGATTCGCTTGTCCACCATGAGCATGGGAAACTAGGCGGGAACACTTCGATTTTCCTCCGGAAGGGTTCATCCCGTGAAGTTTGGCCTATCTGTTGTTGTTTTGTTATGTTTCAATGGCTCTGGGTCTCTGCTCCTCTGGTGTTTCGTTCATTCATCATGAGCATGAAAAATCACGCGGGAACATTTCGGAGCTTCTCCGAATGTTTTCATCCCGTGAAGATTGACCTATCTGTTGATATTTTACCTGGTTATAGGATTTTTGAGGTTGAGATTGATTGTAAAGGCCCTTGCATTAGGAAACTCACCCATAACGGAGAATTGGGTCTAAGCGAATTGCGTTGTTTCAGTTTGGTGTTACATCTCAATGCCTTAGCTTTGCGCACCTCTCGGGCAGGTATATCTGATGGGACTGGACGTGGCAGATGTTGTGGTTGGGAAGTTGTCTCACCTGTGTCCCGCCTCGGCTTTTGTGATGGCAGTCTGAGAACTATTTTTTGGCTTTGCTTGTGGGGGCTTCTCTCTCCTCGGTTGATCCCTGGGTGTGTGCTTATTTTTTTTTGTATTTTTCTGTGTCTCTGGTCTCTCTCCCGGTTTGCTCTTTCTTGCAGGTGGCGGCTTGGTATTGGACTTCTTGCGTTGGTCTAGTCCCGGCTTGGTCATTGTGTCTTTGAGATGCTTGAGGGTTCCTTCTCTAGGTTTCTTTTTTTCTGAGGGGGATGATGGATCATGGATGCGGTGTTGTCCTGTCCTTCACAGGGACCTTGATGTGCGATGGTACATGCTCTACCCGTGTTTTTCCCATTGGGCGCTTGGACTGCTCTCCCTCCCTGGGTTTTCTCGCTTTTCTTTGATGTTTTTCCTCTGTCTTTGGTTTGGGTGAACCTGGCCGGAGCTTCTGAGTTGGGCCTTTCCCGCTCTCCGCTAGTTCCTTTGCTATTTTTTAGACGGGCACTCTTTTTCCTCTTTTCCTTGAAGAGGTTTTAATGAGGCCCGACCCTCAGTTGCGCTTGTGCACTCATGGGTCTAGGTTCTCTTTTTTCTTTTCTTTTTAATAAAATTTATATTTCAGCTTTAGCTTCAAAGAAAAGCAAAGAAGAGAGGAGAAATGGAAGGACAATGCCAATGCATACGCTCATACCCAAAAAGAATGTTATCCTCTTTGAGATTCATTTATAACTTTAACCCCGACTAAGGGGGGTGTATTGAATTTAATGGATTTCTATGGATTTTAAAAGTCTGGGTGTATTCGTTCCAGACTTTTAAAAGTCTGCAGAAATCTGGGTGTATTCGTTCAAGACTTTTAAAAGTCCATAGAAATCTGAGTGTATTCGTTTCAGACTTTTTAAAATCCATACAAATCTAGGTGTATTCGTTATTCCATTGACTTAAAATCCGGAATGACTTTCATGGATTTCATCCAAAAAATACACACGACGAAATCCGGCCAAGAACCACGAGAATTGAAATCCATGAAATTTTAAGCGAGCGTTGAGTTCCAGCGCCCGTGGCCAAGAACTCAGCGAGCGCTGGTGTCCTATACATGTTCCCTTTAAAGTTGATTAGCTATTGCTGCTGAAATTCTTCTATGATGTACATGTTTTTATGTGTAAATATAGATTCTTCTGTTAGTGCTGATTTTGGTGTGAAGTTATTATAGTGCATAGGCGAAAGTGAAACATTATAATAATTCCTTATTGATTAATAATTCCTTGCATGATGTTGGCTGGACCTTGAGATGCTGAACATGGTAGACAAATACTGTCTCCAATCAATTACCTGCCCTCCTGTATCTGACTTTGTGCCATAAACTTGTGACATTAGTGAACATGAGTATAGATCCCATAGCATAATATAAAGTACAGAACATGAGAAGAAGAAATAGAGCGACGGTTGTTTCCAGCGCTCGCTGGATTCCCAGCGGTCGCTGGGATTCCGGATTCCAGCGGTGCTGGGACTCAGCGGGCGTTGGTTTTCATGGATTTCAATTCCAGAATTATCTCCTAAAGTCTTCGAAAATCAGTGAAAATCGGGGTGAAATCCAACCACGAATTCTTTGAAAGTCGTCTGGAATCTATGGGAATTCCATGGAATTTAAATTCCATGGATTTTTTAAAGTCTGTGGAAATCCACAACGAATACACCCCCCTAAGACTGCAAACACAAATTTTAATATATTCAATTTGATAAAATACAAAAATACGTATAAGTTCAAAATATATAGATTGAGATTTATTTTGTATGCGGGTTGCAATTCTCTAGTTAATCCTCTGATTATGCTTTTTAAAAGTTTTTTGAAATCTTTGGAGGGAAGTAAGCTTTCTTGATCTCTTTGAATTTGTATTTGATTTGATAACTTAATTGAATTTAAATTTGATGATGTCAATCCAAAAGGCTTCCACTTTATTTCTAAATTAAATGTCAATTTTGATGAAGAACGTGTTGATTTTCTTGTAGAACGCTTTGATTGTTGGAGATAACTTTGTTATAGTGAATTTCTCCTTCAATGTTTGAGCTCTTCAAATAATTTGTGTGTGTCCTTACGAGCTTCCTGCATCTCATATTGATAGTTGTAGGAAAATCTAATTAAAGAAGTTTAGGATTGGACTTTTAAACTCCGTAAATATTGGGCCTAGGGAGGTTCCCTAGACATCATTTAAATTCAAAATATTTCTCAGGCCGATCCTCTCATCCAAAGACGGTGAGGCCGGCGTTTACAGAAAGCTAGAGAAGTCTATTTTAACATATAAAAATTAATTGGAGAAGTGTTTATCGAATAATTTTGGACTTATGGCCATTTGGAAAAGGTCTATCAAAACTGGAGTAATCTCGAGTAATCATTTTAGACAAATCGCAAAATATGTATACAAGCTTGGAAAAGTACAACATTTTTACGCAAGACACACAACACTTTGAAATACTCACATCAAAAGTTTGGAAATATTTAGAGGCTATTTAATTAGCTAAAAAATCCTCGCAAAATACTGCTTTCACGATGAACTTTTGACAGATTTTAAGCTTTACTCCTAGTTCGATTTTCTCACAAAAACACATTTAAACCTTATATCTATGCATAGAACACACCAATACACATAGTAGCTCATGTAAATATATCATTGTTGTTATTCTCTTGAACACATGAGCACATCATCTAGACAAGGTGAGGCAAAGATGCTTATCCTTGTTGGTATTCTCTTGACTATAATTTTACGCTCAAAAATCTTCATCCTAGCTCAACCTTGGCTCCTCCTACCCATTGTCTTGGCTTGATCAAGGTCTCAAGAGGGTGATCTTGAGATGGCATGGTGAAGGAGATGGATGTGAGGTGAGAGAGAGAGAAAGAGAGAGAGAGATTTTCCTTCTCTTCATTTTTTGTTGCTTGGAGTGTGAAGTGAAATAAAAATAAGACAAGACAATAAATGGGCTGCCAAAGGGACGAAAAATCGAAAAAGAGAATGCATGGAGAGTCTTACTTGCACTCTTCCATGATTGCCTTCTCTTCTCACAATACCTAGTGTAATACCCCGTTTCCTCGAGCTAAGTTTAGAAAATTTTCGAACTTAGATTTAAGATGATTCACGCCGGATTGAGAGAAAGAATTTATTTTAATTCCAACAAAAATGATTTACAAAAGCATTTGTAAATTTAGTAATTAAATTATATGCATTTCATATTTATTTAATTTAGCATTCAAGTATTTTCACGAGCTATTTATTTAGCGAACCATGAAGTATTATTACAGTTTTCATAGTACAATCTGGAAGACTTTTTATTTTATTTTATTTTATTTTTTTATTCCTACTCCCACCACTAACTCCTCCACCTTTCTTCCCACTTTTCCTCCCACTTTCCCTTCCACTACTCCCACTTACTTCCACTTATTCTCATCACCCACGTTCACAATTCATTTACCAAACTTCAGCAATAATTAACTGAATTCCTGTATTCTCCATTCATAATTCCCACAGCTCATTCTGCCGAGGAGGAGCTCATATTTTTAAAAACAGTCGAGCAGTTTCATAGCTTCAACATCAAAGCAATTTCATATCTTTGAACAGAACATCCCCAAGGTTTCATCTTATTCTTCTTTAAACTACATGACTTGTTTTTACAATATTGAATCACACACTACGCATTTCCGGCAACTAATTTCCCCATATAACAAATTCAGATTTCGTGTATCAAGATTTTGAAACAAAATGGCATTCCCGTATACATGAGCATACAATCTGTGTTTATACATATATGAAGCATATCTATTAAAAAGAAAAGTAGAAAAAAAAAAGTCTTGAAGCTTTAACTTTCTCTGTTCGAACTTGTTGTGTTGAGTCGGGAGGTGGACGGAGGCACGGCACAGCAGCGGCGCTGCTGTCGCCCGGCCACGGTGAGAGAGAGAGAGGTAGGGCTCAGACGCCACTCTTCGCGGTGGGGTTTGGCGGCCGGAGATAGGAGAGTGAGAGAGGCGGAGGCAGCCTTGGAGGCTATTTTCTGCCGGTTTCAATAAGGTACGGTCGGCAGCCCGCCTCATCTGCTGCTGCTGTCGGCGGTGGCGTGGTGGCCGTGACGCCGATGGATGGCGGCGGTTTCTCGCCGGAGAGAAAGTGGAGAGTTCAGCGCGGCGGTGGCGGATAGCTACTGCTGTTTTCCGGCTGAAACAGAGGGAGTGGGGCGGCGAGGTCAGAGAAGGAGAGGACGGCGGCGGCCTTCATGGTTGCTCGCCGGACTGATTCAAAGAGAGAGAGGGAGTAAACGGCGGAGTCTTGGGAGAGAGGGAGTGAGATATGCAGTTGCGTGTGTGTGTGCGTGTGATTTGGGGGAGGCGAGGGGTGACCAGCCGGCGGTTTCTCACCGGGAGAGAAGCCGTGGCGGCGGAGCTCGAGCTTTGAGAGGGATTTTTGGCCTGAATCGAGAGAGGCGCGAGAGAGATGAGTGTGAGCGGCTGAGTGAGTTTGAGGAAGAAAGGTTTAGGGTGTATATTAGGCTTCTTTTGGGCTTTGGGGATGGGTTTGAAATTTTGATTTGGGCCGAGTATTTGGGCCGATTTTTATGAGTGATGGACTTTGAGTGTTGGGCTTAAGAGAAAGGGTTTGGGTTTTGGGCTCTTTTTGTTTTGGGCCGATTTTAATTGTATTAAATTTCAGTTTGGGCTTCTGATTATATTAAATCATGGGCTGCCCAATTATTGATTTAATTGGATTGTGCATATTTGTTTTAAAGAGCTACACTATTATAATTAATTAGACTTATTAAGTTTGATTAATTATTTTTAATTTTCATAATAATATTAAATTATTATTATGTGCATATTTTAAGTAAATTACTTATTATATGCTAAGCATGACATGAAATTTCATTATATTTTGCAATAAAAGTATTTATGATTTAATTGGTTTTAATTATAATTCCAATTATTAAAGAAAATCGAGTAAGGATATTGTTGGTGTCCTTAACTCAAGAATTTAGTTTTCAATTATTTATTTATTAAATTTTGAAAACCCGGCTAAGTGAATCATAGAATATTAAGCACTACACCATGACTTAAGATTAGAATTCAAGGAGACCTATTGAGAATAGAATTCTTGTAGGCTTTGAGCATCAGGAGGATTAGCACTGCTATTCCGATTCAGAGATAAGGTTAAACGATAGGCTTTGCCTAGACAGGTGGGCTTACTTTCCAAATGTACAAAGTATGATTGAGTTATTAAGCTCTAAATATTTCAATGAAATGCAAATTATTTATTTAATGTTATGAAAACTGTTTATCCAATAAAATGTTTATGTGCACTCTGCTCTGTTTAAGGCTCGCGCAGTTAATCAATTGAGGTTCTCTTATGACCTAATACGTTGTTTGAGAATTGTGTACACTTGTTAGTTGACTCGGTGGGTTGATCTCCATCGGGCTCTAACCAGAGGCGTTATAAGGGTGCTCGGCTGGATGTGTTCCGGAGCATGAGAAATATCAGGCCTGCCTGGGTAGCGTCCCGAGGTCAAAGTAAACTTGTCTGGGTTACGCCCTCAGTTCAAGTAAGCGGGAGACAGAGATCCGTCGGTGGCTAAAAGGTCCGGGATCACAGCGAGTAACAGAAAGGGAGTGTGACATGTGCGCACAAATGAAAGAAAATATTTTAACATGCTTAGAAGCTATTTCAATTTAAAACCTTCTAAGACATGTCAAGTATGATTGGATAAACTGTCTTTACGAAAATATAAAATGTTTCAGAAAATGCATGCCCACTAAGTACATTAGTACTTAGCCCAAAAATACTTTCAAATGTTTTCAGGTTGGCTGGACGGTGCTGACGGGACGGAGCTGAGGCTAAAGATAAATTCCTATGTTAGACTTCCGCTGTAGCAATTACTCATATCCATCTTTTGTTTTCCCAACTTAAGATTTTCATGTTAAATTTCAAATGATATATTTGACCGAGCTTAGACTCTTCACTACTAAATTTATGCTAATGAATGTTGGTTGTCAGAAGCATGAAACAAAACTTGTGATCCAAATGGGCATAGCCCGACTTTCTATCATATTTCGGGTTTTAACAAGGTTTTTCCCTTGTTTATTTCTATGAATTATTCACACCTCGATTATATTTATTCATTCAAGAATTGGGGTGTGACAGAATGGTATCAGAGCATGAGTTTTCTTTCATGACTCTGATAACCATAAGCTTTTGATGTCGAGTCTAGAATAGTATCTCTAGACTTCTAAGAATGTCAGTAGCCCTCAGCTCACCGTCACACTGCCGCAACAAAGGTACGATAATAATTTCAAAAATATACATATATGTATTTCAGATGTTATAAATGTTTCCAAGAAAAAAATGTGCGCTTCAATGAATGATGCTATGTGAATTGCTTATCGCTTTCCATATGTTATAAGTTATGAATTGCTAATCGCTTTCATATTGTTATCTTGGGTCTCCGACTCATATAACCAAGCTCAGTATCGTGTTTGGGACAACCCGAGCCCTTAACGATAAGATAAGTAAGTATCGTGTTTGGGACAACCCGAGCCCTTAACGATAAGATAAGTAAGTATCGTGTTTGGGACTACCCGAGCCCTTAACGATAAGATGAGTTAAAGTCGTGTTTAGGACTATTGAGCCTTTCACGAATACCAGATGAATGGTCGAGTTAGATTCTTTGAATCTTTCCGGCACAAGCAAAGTTTTTGATCTCGAGGTAGAGCATCACTACAATATATATAGACTCGCACTATATAGTTGTCACAATAGAATATCCTTTTATCACAATAAGTATAGTAGCGATTAGAATTACTCAGTTTGTCATTAGTTTTCAACCATTAGAACGATGCACTAAGTATCAAGCTGTCTTTTGGTAATCAAAGCGATTTTTTTGAATCCTAAGCGAAGAACTAGAGCAGGTAGTGAGTATGATGAAGTTTTCAACCAGCTGTCAATATGTGGTCCACATGGTGGACAATAATAAGAAATGCGTAAAGGAGTTCGTGAATGAATCGCGTCATGAGATATTCAATTCCCCTAGTGAACCAGGGAGATATTATGAAGGAACAAGCAATGAACGAGACTCTCACCACCGAGTCACTACAACAAATGGAGAAGTAAAAAGTTCACGCACAAATAAGATATGTACACCACCTCAAGATGGAGGTAAAGAAAAAGGAAATGGAATGAAAGAAATAGAGGAAACCCTTAAATAGAAGGAAAGCACTATAACTACACTTAAGGTATAACCCAACCCCAAGGCTAGAAGGCTCAAGCTAAGAGAGTGAATGCTTTGGCTAAAGTGCCAGAAGCTACAGCAAGAATAAAGATGGAACGCCACCACAATGGAAACTTAGAAACCCCCATTAAATAACCATTTGGAAATAGGAAAATGAGTTTACAGGGCAGAAGGAGTGCCATTAATCCTTGAAGTGAAAGTTACGAAGACGATGAGAAAAGTTTGATGTTAGAATTCCCTAGTCAATCTGAGAAGGTGACTTAGGACGAAGGAAACAATTAAGGAAGTTCAACAGATTTGAAAGTACAAAGATATTTTACCCAATGAATTACCAAATTTTCACCAGACCTAGTTTCATACAACATAGTATGTCACTATGGGGAGCACTAATTTAAGATGTCAAAGAAAAGATGATACACTAAGAATGTATATTGATTATAAGAAGTTGAAGCAAGCTCATAAGAATAGATATCCTCTTTCGAGGATAGACGACCTGTTAAATCAGTTGAGAGGAGCCGGTGTGTTTTCCAAGATTGACCTAAGATCTGGTTACCACCAACTCAGAATGAAAAGAGAAGACATTCCAAAGACAGCGTTTCGAACGCGTTATGGACTTTACGAGTTCACAGTGATGCCCTTAGATTTAACGAATGCCCCAGCAGTTTTCATGGACTTAATGAACAGAGTTTTCCATCAGTATCTCGATAGTTTTGTCTTAGTGTTTATCGACGACATCCTCGTATACTCTAAGACCGAAGAACAACGTGAAGAGCATTTACGCATCGTACTCAAAACCTTGCGCAATGAGAAATGGTTTACCAAATTCAACAAGTGTGAATTTTGGTTAAAGGAAGTTATGTTTCTCGGTCACATAGTGTCGACTGAAGGAATCAAAGTAGACCCCGCCAAGGTCGAAACAGTCAAGGAATATAAGGCACCATCAAATGTCAATGAGATTAGAAGTTTTATCGGTGTAGCAGGTTACTACAGAAGATTTATCGAAGAATTCTCAAAATTGGCTAGGCTAATGACTCAACTTTTGAGAAAAGGGACTAAATACGTTTGGTCTGAAGCGTGCGAACAAAGTTTTAAGTAGCTCAAGACTAGGTTGACTACTGCACCAGTGTTAGCAATACCAGGAGAGAATGAAGAATTTGAGGTGTACACTGAAGCCTCGAAACTAGGATTGGGTTGCGTGTTGATGCAAAATCAAAAAGTGATAGCATACACGTCTCGTCAATTGAAGCCTCATGAGCTGAACTACCCGACTCATGATTTAGAACTAACAGCCGTGGGCACGCGCTGAAGATTTGGAGACACTACCTCTATGGAGTTAAGTGTGAGATCTTTACAGATCATAAGAGTTTAAAGTACTTCTTCGAGCAAAAGAATTTGAACATGAGACAACGAAGATGGCTCGAATTAGTAAAGGATTACGATTGCATCATCAGTTACCATCCAGGAAAAGCAAATGTAGTAGCTGACGTCCTGAGTCGAAAGACGAAGGCTAAGC
This sequence comes from Salvia miltiorrhiza, assembly GCF_028751815.1. Taxonomy (NCBI): domain Eukaryota; kingdom Viridiplantae; phylum Streptophyta; class Magnoliopsida; order Lamiales; family Lamiaceae; genus Salvia; species Salvia miltiorrhiza. Next base: position 30,567,902 of record NC_080390.1, read on the forward strand.
TAGGGTTTTTAATACCCAATAGAAGGAGCTGATTCGTGAGTTCGCCTCACTCAGTTTAGAGATTGTTTATTCCCCAGATTCAGTATCGGGTTATGTAGCTGCACTGACAGCTAAACCTGATTTGAGAGAAAGAATTGTGCAAAGCACAAAGAGAAGATTGGTTCTTGGAAAAGATGCGTCTCGCGGCAAGAACGAATGAAACGAAAGGATTCACTGAAGCAAATGATAACGCACTTATGGTTGGTGAAAGATTGTGTGTGCCACACAAAGAAGAATTAAAGAACGAGATTATGAGCAAGGCTCATGATACTCCTTACACTGCATATCCAGGCAGTACAAAGATGCACCAGGATTTAAAGAAAATTTTCTGATGGAAATAAATGAAAAGAGATATAGCGTCATCGTGGACCGATTATTAAAGTCAGCGCACTTTCTACCAATGCAAATGACATTTGGATTGGAGAAACTTGCAAAGTTATGTCAAAGATATAGTACGCCTTCACGGTGTACCTGTATCTATCACGTCAGATCGTGACACCAGATTCACATCGCGTTTCTGGAAAAGTTTACAAGAAGCCATGGGCACTCAGCTGAACTTCAACACAGCGTACCAACCTCAGACTGACGGGCAGTCAGAAAGAACGATTCAGATTCTAAAATTTTCGTTGCGAACAATTATCGCAGACAAAGGTAGAAGTTAGGAGGATTTGTTACCTCTCGTAGAATTTGCTTATAACAATAGTTATCAAGCAACATTTGGAATAATCCAGATGAGGCCTTGTATGGCCGAAAATGTAGTTCACCACTTTACTAAGATGAAATGGGTGAAAGAAAGCTGTTAGATCCTGAACTGGTCCAACAGATGGTTGAGAAGGTCGACCACATCAAGCAAAGAATCAAAGAAGCTAGAGATAGACAAAAGTCTTACGCCGATAAATGCCGATCGGAGTTAGAATTCAATGTTGGGGATCAAGTTTTCCTCAAAGTTTCTCCCTCAAAGGGAGTTATACGTTTCAGAAAGAGGGGTAAGTTACGACCCCGTTATATAGGATTTTTTTTAGATCCTAGATAAGATAGGCCCTGTAGCCTATAGGTTGGCATTGCCACCCAGTATTGGAGATGTGCACAATGTGTTTCATGTCTCTCAGTTAAGAAAGTATGTGTTTAATCCAAAGCATTTGATTAAGCAAGATAAAGGAGTCCTAGCCAGGACCTAAGTTATGAAGAGAAATCAGTTCAGATACTTGATCGCAAGGTTCAAGTTTTACGAGGCAATAATATTGTTCTCGTCATGTAGTGGAACCATCACAGGATGTAAAAGGCCACAAAAGAGATGAATAAAATGAAAGACTAGTATCCTCAGCTAGATTATCAAGGTATGTAATTTCGGGGACGAAATTTTTTTTAAGGAGGGAGGGATGTAATACCCCGTTTCCTCGAGCTAAGTTTAGAAAATTTTCGAACTTAGATTTAAGATGATTCACGCCGGATTGAGAGAAAGAATTTATTTTAATTCCAACAAAAATGATTTACAAAAGCATTTGTAAATTTAGTAATTAAATTATATGCATTTCATATTTATTTAATTTAGCATTCAAGTATTTTCACGAGCTATTTATTTAGCGAACCATGAAGTATTATTACAGTTTTCATAGTACAATCTGGAAGACTTTTTATTTTATTTTATTTTATTTTTTTATTCCTACTCCCACCACTAACTCCTCCACCTTTCTTCCCACTTTTCCTCCCACTTTCCCTTCCACTACTCCCACTTACTTCCACTTATTCTCATCACCCACGTTCACAATTCATTTACCAAACTTCAGCAATAATTAACTGAATTCCTGTATTCTCCATTCATAATTCCCACAGCTCATTCTGCCGAGGAGGAGCTCATATTTTTAAAAACAGTCGAGCAGTTTCATAGCTTCAACATCAAAGCAATTTCATATCTTTGAACAGAACATCCCCAAGGTTTCATCTTATTCTTCTTTAAACTACATGACTTGTTTTTACAATATTGAATCACACACTACGCATTTCCGGCAACTAATTTCCCCATATAACAAATTCAGATTTCGTGTATCAAGATTTTGAAACAAAATGGCATTCCCGTATACATGAGCATACAATCTGTGTTTATACATATATGAAGCATATCTATTAAAAAGAAAAGTAGAAAAAAAAAGTCTTGAAGCTTTAACTTTCTCTGTTCGAACTTGTTGTGTTGAGTCGGGAGGTGGACGGAGGCACGGCACAGCAGCGGCGCTGCTGTCGCCCGGCCACGGTGAGAGAGAGAGAGGTAGGGCTCAGACGCCACTCTTCGCGGTGGGGTTTGGCGGCCGGAGATAGGAGAGTGAGAGAGGCGGAGGCAGCCTTGGAGGCTATTTTCTGCCGGTTTCAGTAAGGTACGGTCGGCAGCCCGCCTCATCTGCTGCTGCTGTCGGCGGTGGCGTGGTGGCCGTGACGCCGATGGATGGCGGCGGTTTCTCGCCGGAGAGAAAGTGGAGAGTTCAGCGCGGCGGTGGCGGATAGCTACTGCTGTTTTCCGGCTGAAACAGAGGGAGTGGGGCGGCGAGGTCAGAGAAGGAGAGGACGGCGGCGGCCTTCATGGTTGCTCGCCGGACTGATTCAAAGAGAGAGAGGGAGTAAACGGCGGAGTCTTGGGAGAGAGGGAGTGAGATATGCAGTTGCGTGTGTGTGTGCGTGTGATTTGGGGGAGGCGAGGGGTGACCAGCCGGCGGTTTCTCACCGGGAGAGAAGCCGTGGCGGCGGAGCTCGAGCTTTGAGAGGGATTTTTGGCCTGAATCGAGAGAGGCGCGAGAGAGATGAGTGTGAGCGGCTGAGTGAGTTTGAGGAAGAAAGGTTTAGGGTGTATATTAGGCTTCTTTTGGGCTTTGGGGATGGGTTTGAAATTTTGATTTGGGCCGAGTATTTGGGCCGATTTTTATGAGTGATGGACTTTGAGTGTTGGGCTTAAGAGAAAGGGTTTGGGTTTTGGGCTCTTTTTGTTTTGGGCCGATTTTAATTGTATTAAATTTCAGTTTGGGCTTCTGATTATATTAAATCATGGGCTGCCCAATTATTGATTTAATTGGATTGTGCATATTTGTTTTAAAGAGCTACACTATTATAATTAATTAGACTTATTAAGTTTGATTAATTATTTTTAATTTTCATAATAATATTAAATTATTATTATGTGCATATTTTAAGTAAATTACTTATTATATGCTAAGCATGACATGAAATTTCATTATATTTTGCAATAAAAGTATTTATGATTTAATTGGTTTTAATTATAATTCCAATTATTAAAGAAAATCGAGTAAGGATATTGTTGGTGTCCTTAACTCAAGAATTTAGTTTTCAATTATTTATTTATTAAATTTTGAAAACCCGGCTAAGTGAATCATAGAATATTAAGCACTACACCATGACTTAAGATTAGAATTCAAGGAGACCTATTGAGAATAGAATTCTTGTAGGCTTTGAGCATCAGGAGGATTAGCACTGCTATTCCGATTCAGAGATAAGGTTAAACGATAGGCTTTGCCTAGACAGGTGGGCTTACTTTCCAAATGTACAAAGTATGATTGAGTTATTAAGCTCTAAATATTTCAATGAAATGCAAATTATTTATTTAATGTTATGAAAACTGTTTATCCAATAAAATGTTTATGTGCACTCTGCTCTGTTTAAGGCTCGCGCAGTTAATCAATTGAGGTTCTCTTATGACCTAATACGTTGTTTGAGAATTGTGTACACTTGTTAGTTGACTCGGTGGGTTGATCTCCATCGGGCTCTAACCAGAGGCGTTATAAGGGTGCTCGGCTGGATGTGTTCCGGAGCATGAGAAATATCAGGCCTGCCTGGGTAGCGTCCCGAGGTCAAAGTAAACTTGTCTGGGTTACGCCCTCAGTTCAAGTAAGCGGGAGACAGAGATCCGTCGGTGGCTAAAAGGTCCGGGATCACAGCGAGTAACAGAAAGGGAGTGTGACATGTGCGCACAAATGAAAGAAAATATTTTAACATGCTTAGAAGCTATTTCAATTTAAAACCTTCTAAGACATGTCAAGTATGATTGGATAAACTGTCTTTACGAAAATATAAAATGTTTCAGAAAATGCATGCCCACTAAGTACATTAGTACTTAGCCCAAAAATACTTTCAAATGTTTTCAGGTTGGCTGGACGGTGCTGACGGGACGGAGCTGAGGCTAAAGATAAATTCCTATGTTAGACTTCCGCTGTAGCAATTACTCATATCCATCTTTTGTTTTCCCAACTTAAGATTTTCATGTTAAATTTCAAATGATATATTTGACCGAGCTTAGACTCTTCACTACTAAATTTATGCTAATGAATGTTGGTTGTCAGAAGCATGAAACAAAACTTGTGATCCAAATGGGCATAGCCCGACTTTCTATCATATTTCGGGTTTTAACAAGGTTTTTCCCTTGTTTATTTCTATGAATTATTCACACCTCGATTATATTTATTCATTCAAGAATTGGGGTGTGACACCTAGCCCTTAGGCAATGATGGGTATTTTTAGGGCTTGAGCTTGTGTATTGGGCATAAAACAATTAAATGGGCTCAAATTTAAATTGTTGGATTGAAAATTAGGTTTTATTATTTTATAGAGCCTAACTGAAAATCTGGTCAAATTTAGCTTACATTTGGCTCACTCACTTCCCAAAAATTGGGCCTCCCACTCGACCCAATACATACGAGCACACATTCACGTAAATATCACGCACAAGCAAAAATTACAAAAATAAACAAGAAAAAAAAAAGACTAACACTTAATCGTTCACTTAGTACATAAAATGTACATTTAACCGTGCTTATGAAATGCAAGTATTCCTAATTGACCTTTGAATTTATCATCAACTTAGAAATAAATTATACTCTTTTATTTTAAGTCACAAGTATTCGACTCGTTAGGCATTGAAGATTTATTCTTTTGAAAACAATTTATTCTTAAGTACTGGAATTAGGGAGCTATGTTAGTATTATAATAGTTCAAAAATAACTATAATCTTTGGATGAAAATTAGGGATATTACATATAGATAATATGACCATATTACATGAACATAATTTTGTTTTTGAATGAAATATATAAACAACATATTTTTGTATAAAATGATCGCATATGTTTGATAAATGTAGATAAAATGTTCTAGTAAATGTAAATAAGATTTTTAAAATATTGATATTGATAAGATTGATGATTATACATTGACTTATAACATACTATTAATTTATCATTTCTTGAACATTTAGTCAATATATTTATGGCTCCATTGCACAGTGCTACAGTTGATTAAGAACATGAAACTTTAAATTATGACATCCAGTAAAGAGACTAATGAGTTGAAGGAATTTTCATAGTGCATTGCACATACTGAAGATAAAACAAATAGTGACGATAATAATGGATATGCTTTATCGATCTCATTGAGAATGTATTGCTTACATCATCTCAATATCCAATAACAGGCACTGTTTCAACTACTTATCCATCCTACTCCAACAATATTCACGACAATTCGTATTTCAAAAAGCAAGTAATAATTGCTCGTATCTATATTATACTCACTCTGTCCCATAAAAACATGCATAGTATGAGACGACACGTGTTTTAAGAAATCTTGTAAAGTGTAGTGTGAGTGGAGAAAGAGTCTCACGTTGATTGTGATGTTTAGTGTGTAAATTATTACTATAAATAAACTATGTATGTTTTTATGAAACGAACGAAAAAAAAAAGTTATACGTGTTTTTATGAGACGGATGAAGTATAACTTAAAAATATCGATACATATATGTTATTAATAAATAATTAAATTTTAAATACAAAATTATTATATTTAATATTTATTATTTAAATGCATCACCCGTCTACAAAATTAGTTCTTCAAAAATCTTATCGCTATTGAAATATTTTTGTTACAATACATCCCACAATAAAAGAATCGCAATTACAATGTTTATTATCGTCAATTTATGTGCCAAAAATGAAACAATTAAAGAATTTTTACGCGGTGCTGCGATGGAATATCCTAATCGCACTTCTTAAACAAAAATAGAGATATAAATTACTCAATTTTCAAGTAAAATTCCATCGATAATTCCCACCACATAGGAATATAATCAAGTCCTACTTTTCAAGATTTCAAGACCCACAAATGCATACCACACAAATTTTGCCACACTCCCTCACACACAAAATCACTTCCTCCCACACAAAAAGCCCACTTCAAAAAGGCCGAATTTCCGACGTGGCGGCGCCACCTGTAATCGGCGTCGGTGTTCCACATTTCCCAAGCCCAATCCACCAGATTCGCCACGCGCAGCCTCATGCCACCGCCACGCCAACTACCTCCATAAATATGGGCGGTGTGTTGATTAATCTCCTCAAATCAAATCTCACATCTCACATCACCAAGGCCCAAAATTGAACAACACAGCAGCTTCCTCATGTCCACCATCTGTTCGATTAAATTCCCAACTCAAATTTTCGAGATGCCCATTTCCCCCATCCCTACTGCCGCAGATTGGTCGTGGTCCAAGCGCCCCGGCGGCGACGATGACGACGACGACTATGACTACGCGCCGGCAGCATCTGCTGAAGGCGGCGGTGACGACGACGATGTAGATTATGATTATGCTCCGGCTGCATGATTTTGATAAATTTATCATTAATTTAAATCTAATATTATATGTAGCGGTTGCGGATTTTCTAATTTAGACATTAGTATTTTTTTAGGCTTTGTATTTAAATTAATGCTCTTAAAAATGTGTTCTAGATAGTTCGACTGGTTTATAGCTAGAGTTCTCTTTGTAAGAATATCAATTTTGTGAAGGATAAATTAATGAATGTTAAATTTATGACTTGTGAGTTATGTTGATGTTAATTAAAGTGGAGAAATTTCTTTAATCCATTTGGGACCACTCACAAAAATGAAGTTCTTCATTGCTACGAGCATATACCATTACCAAGGGTTGATATATTAAACTTTTATATTTTCTTATTTTGTACTACTGTATTATACTACTCCTTATTATATTATATTGCTTCTTATAATATGTTTGAACTTTACAATATAATACAATTTTTCTATAATAAATTTTGAATTCAAAGATTCTAAATTCCAAACTTAGGAATGTGATTGTATGATCTTGCAATACTTTAAATGATTGTATGGATTCTAAATTCGACTCAATACTTTCCATCAACCCATCAACGACCGCCATGACTTCCGAAATCATCGCATTCGACGACGGTCCTCTCGCCTTAGACACAGCTTTGATGACCTTCCCCCTATCATCTCTGATAATCACCCCAACTCCAAAGGCGTTTTGGCTTGGGTTGAAGCACGAATCCACGTCCACGCGGAACCTTCCCTTCTTCGGACACCGCCAGCTCTTCTCCCCCGCTTTCACCCCCATCGCAAACTCTGCCATACACAGAGGCTTCGCAGCAATGTAGAAGTGCCTTCAACTATAACTAAGCAATTTGATTTATTATCTTTTTTGTGCGTGAAATGATCATGGCGCATGCATAATACAATAAAATTATACAACGTGAAATAATTTCAATTTAATAAAGTTGGAAGAATGTATTTGTCGGAAAACTAAAGAAAAGTGTGAATATGAGATTTTTTTTATCAATTCGTGGAGATTTCGATGACAGTAACTTTTTTTCTGATTACTATTATTTGTTTGACATTAACTTGTGATGTACTGACATTACGTGAGCATTGTGCACTAATAAAAGGACATAACGTTGACGGGAACTATGCATGTGACAATTTTTATCAATTTAATTATTTGCATGTTGAGCTGAAAAGTTTCCCTTTTTGCATGATATTTGCTGGTCGTTACTCGTTATAGCCATACCCATACGCAATAGTTAATGCTTAATTCATTATTCCCTGAGTCCTATAATCCTATTAAAATAATATTCTTTTACTTTTACATAAATTAAATAGTGATTCTAAACCGCGGTAATGTGGCCACTCACAAATTAATTAAATAGATAAAATGTTAATTTATTTAACTTATTTTTTAAAATAAAAATAAAATTTAGTTATTTTATTGTATTGTCTACACTGTAGTTATCTTTTATATTTTTTGTAACTTTTTTATTTTTATTAAAAGACAAAATAAAAATAAAAAATACAAAAAAATAAAAAAAAAATAAGTACAATATAGTAAAATAATCAAATCCTATTATTGTTATAAAAAAATAAATTAAATAATTCAAAATTTTCTCTACAAAACTAGTTTGTGGGTAGCCACAATGTGGCTGCATAAATTTATTGTAAACTAAAAGTATATACATTTAATATTTTTAAAAAATATATTTATATATAACTTGTTCAGTTCCTTTTTATTTATTACTCCACATATTATTTTTATAAATATTAAATTAAAGTTATTTTTGGAAAAGAAATTGTGAAAGGCAATTCAAATTAAAAAGTGAACTACTCTCTCCGTCCCAATTCTATAGATCATGTTTTCTTATTTGAACGTTCCAATTTAATAGGCAATTTTCTAAAATGAAAAATCATACATACCAAACACCCTCACACAACTCATTATTTACATCAAAAGTCATTGTGGCTTCTATAAAATTATACTCCCTATGTCCCGCTATTTATGGCACGTTATTTTTTGGCAGGAAGATTAAAGAGAAACAAATTAGGTGAACAAGGAGTGTGGCCCACATGTTTAAATTTGTAATTAAGGGATTATTAATTATTCCTATTTTATCAATATAAAAAAAAAGACTTTATCTCTTTCTTCATTAATTTAATTTTAAATAACCTATATTTAAATTAATCATTCATAAAAATCGTAAATTGGGAAAAATCCTAAATCTGAAAATGGCGCAAACTGAAATCTGAAAATTAATAACCTATACTTATTCAAAAAACACAAATCTGAAAATGAAAGTAAAAATCTGAAACACAAATCTGAAAATGGCGCTGTTGTTAATGATTTCATAAGCTCATAATCAAGTTTGTACACTCTGATGTAGAGTGGTGTTTTACTCTGGTGGAGAAGAGGGATTTCTGTTGTCTGATGCAGAGTCAGAGTTCAGTCGCCAAAGTCAGAGTTAACTCACAGAACCAGAGTCAGAGTTTACACCCAGATTCAGAGTCCAGAGCCAGGGTTAGAGTAACCCAGGCAGAGTCAGAGTAGCCAGGGCAGAGTTCACTCACAGAGTCAGAGTCAGAATTCACTTGCAGACCTGAAGTCAGAGCTCAATAGCAGAGCTGAATTTTGAAGTCTGTTTTTCGTTCATTGTTTCTAAGTTTGCTATAAAACGAGCGATTGTGTGTCTCATACTCTAACATTTGTAACACTTTGTAATTTCTCAGTTTGTGAATCAATAACAAAAGCTCCGTGTTCTTGGTCCCGTGGATGTATGGTTTCAACCCGAACCACGTAATTCCTTTGTGTATCGCATTTTCTCGTCGTTTTTCTTTACAAGTGGCGTCGTCTGTGGGAAGGGAGATCCACAACAGACGTAGAAATGTTGATGCCACGAATCGAGACTGAGAAGTTTACGGGGAAAAATGATTTTAGGTTATGGCACATAAAGATGCGCGCATTGCTGACCCAGCAAGGTTTAGCGGCGGCTCTGAGAGAGGATGATGAATCTTCGTCATCGGCTGCGAAGGATTCCGATTCCAAGGAGAAGATCGCGGCAGTTGCAGAGACAGAACTCAAGAAAGCAGAGATGTGTGAGAGAGCCCACAGCCTGATTATTCTATGCCTTGGTGATAAGGTTTTGAGGGAGGTGGCAAGGGAGAAATCTGCATCGGCAGTCTGGTCAAAATTGGAGGCGATATATATGACAAAATCGCTTGCGAATCGGTTATTATTGAAGCAAAGATTGTACTCCTACAGAATCCTGGATGGAAAATCTATTGATGATCAACTTGAGGCATTCAATAAGATCATTGATGATCTTGAGAATGTTGATGTCCGAATAGGAGATGAGGATCAAGCTATTATCCTACTCAGTGCTCTCCCAAGTTCATATGATCAACTCAAGGATGCGATGTTTTATGGAAGAGAAAATGACATCACTGTGGAGGAGGTTCAGTCTGCTGTGAAATCCAAGGAATTGTAGAGGGCATCATCAACATCTCACAAGAAAGAGGCTGTTGGTGAGGGTTTAACTGTAAAACAGAAGGGTGAAAAATCCAAGAAACCCAAGAAGGATTTCAAGAATGGAAAACAGGAAAAGGGAAACAAGAACTTTGATGATGATGTTCAAACTTGCTATCACTGCAAGAAACCGGGCCATTGGAAAAGAGACTGCAATATTTGGAAAAGGAGCCAAAAGCAGTCCAATACTACTAAGAAGCAAGAGCCCAAAGAGCAAGAACAGTGTGACACTGCAGAGGCTTTAAACGTGATGCAATGTGATTTAGATGACCAGTGGATACTGGATTCAGGTTGCTCCTTCCACATGTGCCCAGTTAGAAGTTGGTTTACTGATTTACATTATCAGAACGAAGGGACAGTTGTTCTTGGAAATAATCAAACCTGTGAAATTAAAGGAAATGGGAGCATAAGGTTCAGGTTACATGATGGCACCATCAGAACTTCGGTGGAAGTAACATACATTCCCAGTCTGGAAAGGAATCTGATATCCCTTGGATCTCTTGAAACGAAGGGGTATGAATGGAAATCTGTAAAAGGTGGAGTTGTTGTCACCAAAGACAACAAGGTTATTCTGAAGGGGATGAGAATGAACGAGTTATATTACTTGGAAGCTGAAGCCATCACAGGTCAATCTGACTCCATGAAGAAGGATGAATCAATCTTGTGGCACAAGAGATTGGCTCATGTTGGAGAAAAAGGGCTCAATTAGTTGCTGAAACAGAACAAGATCAGCAATCCAATTCCATTCAAGGTGGACATGTGTGAACAGTGCATTCTAAGCAAAAGTAAGAGACTCCCATTTGAAACAGGTAAACATACATCTAAAGCTCATCTAGATTATGTTTATTCTGATTTGTGGGGACCAACACTAACTGAAAGTCTTGGAAAAGGGAGATATTATATGTCCATAATGGATGATTACTCAAGGAAACTGTAGATTTTTATCTTAAAGGATAAAACTGAAGCTTTTGAGAAATTCAAGGCATGGTGTAATGAGGTGGAGACTGAAAGTCAACCAAGGTGAAGTGTTTGAGGACTGATAATGGTTTGGAATTTGTGTCAGAGGAGTTCAATGATTTCTGCTCTAGAAAGGGAATTCAGAGACACAAGACAGTCATGGGCACTCCATAGCAGAATGGGGTTGTTGAGAGGATGAACAGGACTATCCTTGAAAGGATAATGTGCATGTTATTTGATTCAGGGTTGCTCAAAAGATTCTAGGCAGAAGCTGCTGTTACTGCAGCTTATTTGATCAACAAATCTCCCTCATCCACAGTTGATTTCAAAATCCCAGATGAGCTCTGGTATGGCTCCACATCCAACTATTCACACTTAAAAACTTTTGCGTGCAGAGCATACATACATGTCAGATAAGAGAAACTTGAACCAAGAGCCTTAAAATGTGTGATGTTGGGCTACCCCAAGGGTGTAAAGGGGTATAAGTTATGGTGCGCTGAACCTGGAATAAGGAGGGTGTATATCAGCAGAGATGTAGTCTTTGATGAAGCTCTCATGCTATATATAGTTGGATCTGGTTCAGAGAAAGAAAATGAAGATGATCTGATTCTGTTGGATGAGTTTCTTGATAAAAACTCTGCAGATAATGAATCAGGTGGAGTTACTGAAGTCTCTCAACAAGTTACAGATGGTGAAAATGTTGGGAGCAGCTCTGATAATCTGAGTTTATATCAACTAGCAAGGGATCGAGCAAGGAGGCAGATCAAGCCAACCTCAGAGATACAATCAAGCTGAAATGATATACTTTGCTCTCAGCATTGCAGAGGAGCTGGAATATCAGGAGCCCAAGCCTTATGCAGAGGCCATGAAGGGACCAGAGAGAGAGCAATGGCTCTTAGCCATGAAAGATGAGATGAATTCTCTTGAAATGAATGGTACCTGGATATTAGTTTCAAAGCCATTGAACAAGAAACTAGTAAGCTGCAAATGGATTTTCAAGAAAAAGGTTGAGGTTATTTGGAAAGAGCAGACCAGGTATAAAGCAAGATTGGTGGCGAGAGGTTTTACTCAAAAGGAGGAAATTGATTATAATGAAGTTTTCTCACCCATGGTTAAGCATACTTCCATCAGAGTTATACTGTCAGTTGTAGCCCAATTTGACATGGAGCTTGAACAGATGGATGTTAAAACTGCTTTTCTACATGGAGAGTTAGAGGAAAAGATCCATATGGTTCAGCCAGAGGGGTTTATAAATCCAGAAATAAGCAATAAGGTGTGTTTACTTCAGGAAAGCTTGTATGGCCTCAAACAAAGTTCAAGGCAATGATACAAAAGGTTTGATGAACATATGGAATTAATGGGATTTACAAAATCTGCATATGATAGTTGCGTTTATCTGAAGAAAATGAATGAAGTCACTATTGCATATTTGCTACTATATGTAGATAATATGGTAATAGCTAGCAAAGATAAGGCTAAAATCAAAGCAATCAAAGATGGTTTGAATCAAGAGTTTGAAATGAAAGATCTTGGTGCAGCTAAAAGGATTCTTGGAATGGATATCATGAGAGACAGGAAGGCTGGAAAACTGTGGCTATGTCAAAAGGACTACATATTGAAGATGTTAAGAAAATTCAATATGCATGAGTCAAAGTCTGTCATAGTGCCCCTAGCTGTTCATCTTCAACTCTCAGATAACCAGAAGCCAAAGAATGATGCAGAGAGACACCAAATGGAGAAAATACCTTACTCAAATTTGGTGGGAAGCTTGATGTACACAATGGTCTGCACTAGGCCAGACATTGCACAAGCTAGTGTAATGAGTAGGTATATGGTGGATCCTGGAAGAGAGCATTGGGAAGCTCTCAAAAAGTGCTGAGGTATCTAAAAGGCAGTGCAGACAGAGCTATATTGTTCCAGAGGAAGGAAGATATCAGTAAACCTTTTCTAATGGGATATACTGACTCTGATTATGCTACTAATTTAGATAACAGGAGATCTCAGTCTGGTTACATCTTCACACTTTTTGGGTCAGCTGTTAGTTGGAAGTCTTCACTACAATCTGTAGTTGCATTATCAACCACTGAAGCAGAGTACATGGCTGCAACAGAAGCTGTCAAAAAAGCTGTGTGGCCCAAAGGTTTAGTGCATGATTTTGGCATTGAGGAAAGCTCTGTAATTTTGAAGTGTGACAGTCAAAGTGATTTGTATCTCACGAAACACCAAACGTTTCATGAGAGATCTAAGCATATTGATGTCAGAATGCATTTTATAAGAGATATAGTGGATCAAGGATTAGTGAAGATGGACAAAGTTGGGACAGAGGAGAATGCAACTGATGCACTGACTAAAGCTGTGCCTACTGTTAAGTTTGAGCATTGCCTTGAGTTGGTGAATCTGCTGTTTTCAGGTCTGATACAGAAGTAAAGTGTTTTCGGAGGAAGAACTGGAGCTGGTTGTTGCTGTCGATTATTGGCTTAGAAATCAGGTGGAGATTTGTTGTTAATGATTTCATAAGCTCATAATCAAGTTTGTACACTCTAATGTAGAGTGGTGTTTTACTCTGGTGGAGAAGAGGTATTTCTGTTGTCTGATGCAGAGTCAGAGTTCAGTCGCCAGAGTCAGAGTTAACTCATAGAACCAGAGTCATAGTTTACACCGAGATTCAGAGTCCAGAGCCAGGGTCAGAGTAACCCGAGCAGAGTCAGAGTAGCCAGGGCAGAGTTCACTCACATAGTCAGAGTCAGAATTCACTTGCAGAGCTGAAGTCAGAGCTCAATAGTAGAGCTGAATTTTGAAGTCTATTTTTCGTTTGTTGTTTCTAAGTTTGCTATAAAACGAGCGATTATGTCTCATACTCTAACATTTGTAACACTTTGTAATTTCTCAGTTTGTGAATCAATAACAAAAGCTCTGTGTTCTTGGTCCCGTGGACGTTTTCAACCCGAACCACGTAATTCCTTCGTGTATCGCATTTTCTCGTCGTTTTTTTTTACAAGCGCAAACTTCAATTTCATTGAAATTTTTGGGAATTTCAAAATTTCTCACAATTTTTAGATAAGTGCAGTAACAACAGCCTTTTATAAATGGGGCTTACAATTCATTTTCCTACAACATTCTAGTCTTAAAACTCCTACAATCAAAAAGAAATCAGAAAAATGCATAGATGAAAAGATCTTTTACAAAATAGCCTTTTTGAAGGTTGGATTGTCAGTTTACAGAATTGTCCCTTTACTTATATTAGTTTCAGTTACAACAACAGTTGAGCATATAAAAAGAAGGTAACAACTGAAAGCGATAAATAACATAGACAATTTTATGTGGTTTGGATCAACATCCTACGTCCACAGTCAGCTGGTTAGACTGACAACCACTAGGCTTGTGCTTACGGGTGCACAACAAACCTTACGACTGAAACAATCGTTTCAGTGCCAACACGTTGGGTTGGACTTCTCGTCTCTTTTTTCAATCTCGCAAATTTGCTAAGACTTCACTCGTCTTGCTTGCAGGGGCTGAGAACTCTTCAAGTCTAGACAACTGTCTACGACTCTAACTCTCAAATACTCTTTCGCTCGGTTGAAAAGGGGTTTGAACTACCAACTAGATTACAGAGAATAGGCTCTCTGTAATCGACATCTAGGCTTAGGATTTACAAAGAAAATGCCTAGAGATTCTAAGAGAATATATGTAATCAGATAACTAATTTTTGGCATGAAGTATTCTCTTCTTCGATTCAAACTATGGATAAGTATGAGTAGGTTGACTTGCAGATTTGGCAGAGGTTCAGCAAGTTGTGCTTTGAATCGATGAAGATTGAACTTGGACGTTGAACCTATTTATAGGCAAAGATTTGAATAGATCCGTTGGTGGAGATTGTCTTCAGGATTTTGCTGTTGTGAGATAACATTAAATTTGGGCTCACGTCTTCAATCTTCTGATCTCCTTGAGTCTTGAAATAAGTAAAGTCTTCTTTCTTGGAGATGGTGTTGCAGGCCGATGTGACACAGCAGGAGAGACTTTGTGTCAGGAAGGACGATCTCCTATCTTCGGGATTTAATGCTTTTGTCCTTAACATTAATTGCACCAAGTACAGGGTTGACTATTTTAGCTTCTTGATGAATGGACTGATGCATTCTAAAGTATCAATCCGAGTATAGTCAGATAGTCTTCAGTGACATTCCTTCAGTCGGCTCTGCTGATCATGTGTCTTCAAACTTCTGCTTCAGTCAACATTCTTCATTCTTCAGTCTGTGGTCTTCAGACATAGCTCTTCAGTCTTTGCCGCTTCAGTCTAAACTAGTGAGGACTAAAACACTTAAGTCCATAAAGAAACTAGTAGTCTAGCTAGAAGAACTTTCTAATAGTTGTGGTATCATCAAAATCAGGAGGTTGGATATATCTTTTTGTGTCCCAACAATTGATAAACTTTCGGATTTAAAGCTAAAATCTCCAAAATTTCACCTTCTAAGAGATTGTCGTTCAGATACGACTCCAGCAGTAGAGCCGCAATACTTTGGGGCAGATTGTTCTGCGACACGTCACAACGCAAGGTTGAAGTGAGACCGAAAAATGCATCCGGTATATCGCCAGAGAAGAAAGAGAGAGGGAAGATGGACAGAGAGAGAATAGAGACGATAGAGATAGAAGAGAGAAATAAAATAAATTGTATTGAAAAATTAATGATAGGGGCATATTTGATTTTTTGTACAAAAAATGGCTAAATTTAATTTTTTTTATGTTACTAGACATTTTTTATTTTTACTATATCGAAGTGAATATTTTCATACATTGACTCTAAAATATATGACCGCAAATACTAAGAAAAATTTTATTCACCATTTTCTTTTGAGCTGGGGAATAAGATCTAAATCTTTACCCAAGTCTCTTATTCTACATGTTAAAGTGACTATGTGGGTGTTTGGCTAAGCTTATTTTAAAGAGTTTAATTATAAGCTCTTTGAGCTTATAAGATGTTTCAAAGTTTATAAGATGTAATTTTTTATTTATTTTTTAAACATAAGATGTAGTTTCTTAAGAGCTTATAATCTAGAGAGATGATTTTTAGTTAGTGAAAGAAAATCGAAAAGAGATGAAATTAGAATAATATATGATAAAAATAAAAAATCATAGTTGAGTTATTTTTGTAAAATGAATGTTACTTATAAGATAATGAGAAAATAAGTTGGGGGTAGAGGGCCTCATTTTTTTGGGAACTTATAAGCTTTTAGAGCTTATTTTTACGGCGTATAAGCTCTTTTTTCTTTAATGGCATATAAACTCTTTAAGAGCTTATAAGGTATTTTAAAGAGCTCATAAGAGCACCCACAGTGGGTGACTCGATCGGCGCCACTCGAGACACCCACTGATCGAGTCCCCCATTGCAGCAAGGGGAGACTCGAGGGAGACTCGATTTATCGGGTGAGGCACGATGAGCGATATGCATGGCGTGTGTGTGACAAGCGCCTAATTAGAAAAAATCTAATTTTTTTTTTTAAAAAAAAGAGCCGTTGGCCGACTTAGAATTAAAAAAAAAAAAATCGGTCATTTGACCGTTCTCTTCCTTTATTTTTTTTTTCTCTTTCTCTCTCTCTTCTTTATATACTCATTCCTCCTTCTTCCTCAAACACCACATTCATCTTCTTCTATCTTCTTCCTCATTCTCTCTCAAATTCTCTAAAAAAAATGAATCCATACAATCCAAACTATTACGACCCAAATTGGGTTCCCGACCTCTGCGATGATTATCATCCCGATTTTTCGAGTTTCAACTTGGAGAAGGAACCTCTTCAAAGCAGCGAGGAGGAGGAGGCACCGCCCGCCCACAGTGCCTCGAAGCCCAAGAAATGAGGGCGGCGGAAGGCGATGGCCTTCAAAGAAAAGGCGCTGGCTCCTATGCCGGAGGAAGGAAAGACCACCCCTCGTCACACCTACACCTCCGAGGAGATGGACCTTATTGTCCGAATTTGGATAGAGGAGACCAACGACGCCATACAAGGTGTCGATCGAAAGGGGGAGGCCTATTGGCAACAGATTCTCGACCAAGTGAACCCCCTCATCGGCGTCAACCTTAAAATCCGCCAAATAAAAGGACACTTCGCCTGGGTGAGTGCGGATGTGAACTTATGGGAGAATATCTGGGTGGAGACGTGCGCCATGTGGCCTTCCGACCATTCTGACGACATGCTCCAACAGAAGGCCCAAACTATCTTCGCCGCTAGGAGCACTTCTGGCAACTTCACCTACTGGAATGCATGGAAGATGCTCCGAGTCAACCGGAGGTTCAAGTCTATGTACCTCGAGGGAGACAAGTATGCCTCCAAGAGGACGAAGACGTCGGAGACGGGCGACTTCACCACCTCGGCGTCGGGCGATTAAATCGTCTTCCCGGATGATTGGAAATAAAGCAGCGAAGGCGGCGGCGAGGGTGGCTAAGGGGAAGGGAAAGTCGTCAGCATCACAAGCCTCAGAGGCTCCACTTGAGGCCAATGAGATGTTTGAGAAGTCCGACAGTAAGATCACCGGAATCATGGAGATGTACGACAAAAAGAATTCCCTCAAGAGGGAGATCCATGACGATCGAGTCATGTTCATTAAGACTTCCAACATGACTCCGGGGCAGCTCGAATTGCACAAGCAACAGGTGGAGGAGATCCTAGCTTGGCGAAGGGACGGTGGAGACCTATGTTGCATAGGTACGGGGGTGCGGATGCGGGGGCGATACGATACGAGTACGGGGATACGGGTTTTTAAAAATTATAGGGTGCGATTCGGCAAGGATACATCTAATTATTAAAATTTTATGATATATAATGCTTATAAAATATATACAATTTAAATTTTCTTAAATTAATTATATGTAATTTACATTTTATTTTACCCAAAAGTTAAGCATTTTCAATTATATATGTTAATTGAGCAACAATATAACAATTCAAATATTATTAGTCTAATATATAAGTCATAATTGAAAATAAAATTATCAAAATAACCTTGTGTAGGCCTTTCGTGCACGAGATACGTGAATTTCGCCTATGGAATTTGCGAATCCGATTTATTTTTATAAATTGTTTTAAAAGATACGCCACGTGGCGAATCGAGTGCGAATCCAACGAGAATCCGAGAGAATCGCACCCTAAAAGAATCCGATTCACCGTACATGCTAATTTTTGAAGAATCCGTGCATCATAGGTGGAGACTAGATAGGTTTTTTTATGTAATTTTTAATTATGTCTTTAGGTTTTGTTTAAGTAATTTAAAATTATGTCTTTAGGTTTTTTTTTAATGTAATTTTTAGATTTTTAATATTAATGCAATTTATTTTTTAAGTAAATTGTGTTATTTAAAATTGTGCAATTAAATTTAAATAAAAAATACAAAAATCAAAACTAAAAAGATCAAGTATCATGTCACCCCACTGTAACCTCATAACTCATTGTGGTCCCCTGCTATCAAGTCACCTCCATTGTGGATGCTCTGAACTCGGCCAAACACGTCTATGTCTTGTTTCACGGCCACATAATTATAAATGATTATGTTTTAATATATAAATTGAAGTACTCTCTCCACTTGTAAAACCTTTTAGAAATAAGATGAATCCAATTAACTAATATAAATGAAAAATACCACTAAGCTACACAACTTGAGATAAATTCACTTCTAACAAAATCAACCTAAAAGATATCAATAAAATTGATCACAAATACGATAATTTGGTATTTAAGCTAACAGCAATCTCTTTTATAAGAGAGAGAAAGAAGAGCGTATCATCCAAATTTTGAGGTACCGTTATCGAATGAATCTTCCTTTTTTTTTAGAGAACAAAGTGCTATATGCTTCCACAGTCAAACCCCAAATTAAAACATACAAAAAAATTTCGCATTATTATGGAATAAATGAGGTCCTACTTTTCGAGATTCACAAAGCACTAGCACAAAAAATTGGCACACTCCTTCACACGGCGCCCACATCAAAAACTCACTCCACAAAACCGAATTCACGACGTGGCGGCGCCACCGTGGCACCACCTGTAATCGGCGTCGGCTCTCCACACACCAACCACCATCTCCCCCACGCCACCTTTTCCAACACCATAAATATGCGTGAAATGCTTTCTAATCTCCACACAACTTTCTACTACTCCAACTGTTCCATTAAATTCCCAATTCCAACTTCCGAAAAATGGTCCTCATCTCTACATGCTGCAAGAAGTGGCCCGCCGCCGCCGACCACGGCCGGAGTTACAGTTATAACCACGCGCCGCCGGCAGAAGGTAACGGCGACGATGATGATGGGGATTATGATTATGCTCCGGCAGCATAATTTTGATGTACCCTATCTGCAATTTTAGTGCTGATATATAGCTAGCAATAGCTCTGTGCCTTGTGTATAATTTCGAGAATCTCCATTTTTGCCTTTGCTTTTGATCATATATGAGAAAATATATTGTTATTTATATTCTTCCAATTTGTTTTTAATCACATAATAATAATAATAATAATAATAATAATAATAATAATAATAATAATAATAATAATAATAATAATAATAACATGGACAATGATATTAATTTCATCGGACACGGATACCAATCATGCAAATTGTCTCATATTGTAGAAATAATTAAGAGGTTCGGATATTCCAAAGTTATAATTCATCTTAATACATAGGATTATTAGCATGTAAATATACAAATTTTTCTCACTTTCTGAAATTTAACACGACTTTTATTTTTTGCACACAAATATATGAACTTAGCATTTTTCTGATTTTTGACACCGATAAAGAAAAACTCTATTTACGGTTGACGTGGAGGCCGAAATACATGACGTGGACTATGGAATATGCACTTCAGTAGAATAGTTGTATTCATTATTTTGATTAGAGAGTGAATGACATAGTATTACCGCCTTTACGTTAACAATAAA
The DNA here is from genome assembly GCF_028751815.1 of Salvia miltiorrhiza. Lineage (NCBI taxonomy): Eukaryota > Viridiplantae > Streptophyta > Magnoliopsida > Lamiales > Lamiaceae > Salvia > Salvia miltiorrhiza. The sequence goes on from NC_080390.1 coordinate 30,587,972, forward strand.
TTAGAGTTTTTTCTTGTCGGTGTCAAAAATCAGAAGAAAAAAAAAATGCTAAGTTCACGCATTTATGGACAAAAAAATAAAAATCATGTTAAATTTCAAAAAATGAGAAAAGTTTGTATATTTACAGGCTAATAATCCTAATAAATATTACTCATTTTCACCATAGAGTATATAAAAGGATAATTGCATGTAAATACACAAACTTTGGTCAAAATTCATTTTTTACGCGTATTTAGAAAAGTTCAAAAAAATACACCAACTTTATAAGTCATTCAATTTTGACGTCGATTTCATTTTCCCCAAATTTAAAAATAACATGACGTCTACGTGGCTTACCGGCACATGCCTTTTAATTCGTCGGACAACTAGTAAAATGATGTCGTATTATTTTACATGAAACAATGCCATTTTAAATATATTTTAAGATCGAGAAACTAAAAGGGAAAACCACAAAGCGTACCCGTCTGCCATTATTCCAGCATGAGCCGCACCCAACATGAAAGACCACCTCGCACGCCTCTGCCCATCGACCGTGTCCTAACTAAAACGATGGGAAGAGAAGAAAAGTAGAAAAAAGAGGGGAAGGGATGAGAGAAACTGGGAAGAGAAGAGAATAGAAAAAATAGGAAGAAAGAAATCGTGAACAAACGAATGAAGAATTAAACAGGGAGAGAGAAATCCTAATATGATTTAATTAACGGAACGACGTCGTTTATGCTCTTTGAAACAATGTCATTCTATTAAACACTCACAAAACGTTGTCGTTTCATTGACACGCGTGATATTTTACTTGTCACGTATATGTCATGTCATTTTTTTTGATCACCGAAAATGAAATCGACTTAAAAATTGAACAACTTATAAAATTGGTATACTTTTTTAACTATACTAAGTACGTGTCAAAATTAGATTTTGACCAAAGTTTGTGTATTTACATGCAATTATCCCTGTATACAAGAGTTTTAATAAAATAATTAGAGAATGTGTGTTTAATGGATAGATGATCTCATCATGTAAAATGAGTGGTTGTAATTTAGTTGAGTGTAGGCTACATGTGATTTTCTGATAAATAAGGTTGAAATATAAGAGAAGTGTTTAGATCATGTCCTAAAAAGAAAATATAATATATTCATTGTGAATGTTAAACAGGATAATTATTGTATATTTTTCGTGAATAAAGCTTTTTAAAAACTAGTTAAGAATGTGTGCATTGCACAAAATTCATTAACTTTATATTAATAAATTATTAAAGTTTAATAATTAAATAAATTTTATAATATAGATTAATATTAGCGATGGATGAGATAAAATCGTCTAGATTTTTAATACGTTTATATGACCGATAAATGATCTCACGAGTGTAATTTTGTTTATTCATGTATTTTATAATGCCCCAACGTTTTTTTTTTTTTTTTTTGAGGTAAAATTGAGGATAATTTATTGCACACAAATACATGGAACATGGAGATGACCCACCACAAACGGAGGAGGTTCATTCCAAACATGATGTGTAGAAATATCTCTCGCAGCTTTTGCTAAACAATCAGCAATTAATGACATTAAAATCTCTCTTGATATGACGAATTTGGAAGCCCGGGAGTGAAGACAACAAATTCTTGCAGTAACGAGCAATAGCACAAATCTCCATGATGTTTCGCCCTTGAACGAATGGCCTCACAAGCTCGCTTGCTATCCGACTCCACCCACCCATGCAAATAGCCAAGATCCTTCAACCAAGAAAGAACTTCTTTAATGCCGATCAATTCACCCTCTTCCCCACTCCGCCGACCAGCAATCTTAATAGCTTTCCGTAAAATTATAATGCCCCAACGTTTGGGGTTTACATTACTTCCGTAAAATTAATAAATAAGTTGATAAAGACATTCCCACTAGCTAGAAGTTCGGCATTGTGCAATTGTGGGTATTAATATCTAATAGTGTCAAAGATAACGTATAATAATGGGTATTTAACCATAGCTTATTTTGTGTTTTGGTTGTTGAACTTTGCTTTTTACTTCAAATACAAATTCTATATTGCGTTTTGTGTTTTTACACTTTAGATGCTCTATATCCTACCTTTTCATGTTCCACTTGAGTACCACTTTCAATATTTATAGTTTTTCTTATATATATATATATATATATATATATATATATATATTGTTAGAATATGATATCATCATAATAGTAAGAGAAAGATAGATTGAAGATTGTTTCTTGTATTGCTTGCTTGATCTGTAGAATACAATCACCCTTTATAGGGGAGAAGAAACTAGTACATGGAAAGTTTAAGAAAAGGAAACATAAATTAAGGGATCCAAATTGATGTGATTTCTTTTGATCGATTCTTTCCTTTCAACACTCCCCCTCAAGTTGTGTAACGGGATTCCCGATGCTCAACTTGTCAAGAACCTCTGAAAAATTCTTAGGGTTCACAGCTTTGGTAAGGATGTCTGCGAGTTGGTCTTCAGATCTTACGAATGGGAGCGTCACAATACCTCCTTCAATTTTTTCTTTGATAAAGTGGCTATCAACTTCTACATGTTTTGTTCTGTCGTGTTGAACAGGATTTTCTGAGATGCTGATTGCAGCTTTGTTGTCGCAGAACATCTGACATGTTTGTGTTGGTTGAAGGCCCAACTCGGTTAACAGTCTTCTTAACCAAAGGACTTCAGTCAACCCACTCTTGATCCCTCTGAACTCTGCTTCTGCACTTGAGAGAGCTACCACCTTTTGCTTCTTACTCCTCCATGAGACAAGATTCCCTCCGATGAATGCAAAGTATCCGGCTGTTGACTTCCTGTCCACTGGGTTTCCAGCCCAGTCAGCATCTGTGTAAGCTTGTACCTCGAGGTGTCCAGTCTTCTTGAACAGCACACCATAGTCGAAGGTTCCCTTCAAGTATCTCACGATTCTTAGTGCAGCTTCCATGTGATCCGCTTGTGGTTGGTGCATGAATTGACTCACAACACCAACAGCATATGCGATATCCGGTCGAGTATGGGAAAAATAGATGAGTTTCCCTACTAGACGCTGATATTGTCCACGATCGGTTGATTCAGCTCCTTGCACAATCTCTAGACCATGATTTACAGCCATAGGAGTTTCTGCTGGCTTGTAGTCTAACATCCCAGTTTCTGCCAGAAGATCTAGAGTGTACTTCTTTTGATTGATGAAGATTCCTTTCTTTGATCTGAGTACTTCAATGCCAAGAAAGTATTTCAGTCTTCCTAAGTCCTTCATCTCGAACTCTTTGAACAGGCTTTCTTTCAACTTCTGAATTTCTTCTAAGTCATCTCCTGTTATGATCATATCATCAACATAAATGACTAAGCAAGAAATAAGATCACCTCGCTTCTTCAAGAATAAGGTGTGGTCGGCGTTGCTTTGTTGGTACCCAAACTTCTTCATAGCTTCGGTGAAGCGTCCAAACCAGGCCCTGGGAGATTGTTTGAGGCCATATAAAGTTTTCTTCAGTCTGCACACCTCCCCTTCTTCAAAGTCATCTGAAAAACCTTGAGGAACATCCATGTAAACCTCCCTTTCATCCTCGAGTTCCCCATGAAGGAAAGCATTGGTGACATTGAACTGATGAAGATCCCAATCCTTGTTTGCTGCGATGGAAAGAAGGACTCTGACAGTATTCATCTTGGCAACAGGTGAGAAGGTTTCTTCATAGTCGACCCCATACATCTGTGTGTAGCCTTTTGCGACCAATCGAGCTTTGTATCGCTCAATGGATCCATCAGGTTTCCTTTTTATTGTGAAGACCCACTTACATCCCACAGTCTTCTTTCCTTTGCATTTCTCCCATGTATGATTTCTGTTCAAGGCATTTATCTCCTTTTTCATGGCATTTCTCCAGTGTTCATTTTTCAGAGCCTGTTCTGCTGTTTGTGGTATTTCTTCATCATACAGGGCCGCCTCATAAGCTGCGGCGGTTTTGGATAGGTTTCCTTTGGCGACATTCCCAATTGCGTACCGAGAATTCTTCCCAAACTTTTCCAGAGTATACCGCTTGGAAGGGATACCCCGAGTACTCCTGGGCGGTAGAACATATCCCCTTGTGCCTTCATTTGTTGTATTCTCCCCCTGATTGTTTTCAACATCTTGATTCCCCCCCTCCTGATCCCTTTCAACATCTTGAGTCATATGATCAGTGAAACCAGAAATCTCAGTGGTAAGTTCAGGGGTTCTTACCTCAGATACCAGCGGCGGAGGAGATATTGGCTGGCGGGGAGGACTTTGTGCATGAGTGGATTGAGTTTGCTCTGTGGCAAGGTTAACTGTTTCTGTTGGATCTGCTTTCGGGCTGCTTGGCATTGGTAACCAACTTAACAAGTCGATCCCACTCCCACTCTCCCCCTGACTGGTAAGGTGGTTATTGTAAAAATACTCAGTTTCAAGGAAATCACAGTTCATGGTGGTGATGATTTGACGGGTTTGGGAATTGTAACACCTATATCCTTTTTGATTAACCCCATATCCCACAAACACACACTTGACAGCACAAGGAGAGAGTTTGGTGCGTTCATGTTTAGGAATATGAACGAAAACAGAGCACCCAAAGACCCGTGGTTGAAGTGTGAGGGCAAGAGGTATGGAGGCAAGGGTAGACAATTTTTGTAGTGGGGTTTTAAGTTTAAGAGTCCTAGTAGGGAGACGGTTGACAAGGTAAACCGAGGTTGCCACGGCCTCGGGCCAAAACGAGGAGGGGACACGAGACTCAATCATCATAGCACGCGTCATTTCAAGTAAAATTCAGTTTTTTCTTTCGGCTACCCCGTTTTGTTCAGGAGTGTGGGGGCAAGTAGTTTGATGAATAATCCCTTTTTGTTGACAAAACGTTTTCATGGAATTATTAACAAACTCCCCCCCATTATCAGTTCTAAGGGTTTGAATGTTTTTCTGAAACTGAGTTTGAGCCATAGTATGAAAATGAGTAAATTTTTCAAAAACTTTAGATTTGTGTTTTAAAAAATATACCCATGTCATCCTAGTGCAATCATCAATAAATAACAGAAAATATTTAAAACCTTGTCCCCCTACCACGGGTGAAGGACCCCAAACGTCAGAATGTACTAAAGAAAAAATAGAGTTCACTTGTGTATCATTCGATTTGAAAGATTGTCTATGACTTTTAGCTAAGACACATGTCTCACAAGAAAGAGTATCACTTTGGATTAACTTGGGAAATAAAAGTTTAAGGTATCCCGTGGAAGGATGTCCTAACCGGCGATGCCAAAGCCAAGCTTCCCGGTTTGCAGTTCCGTGAGCCAGCATCACATTGCCTTTTTGAGCAATCTCATCCACATAGTACAGTCCATTTCTCTCAGTGCCACGCCCAATAATCTCCCCCGTCCTGATATCCTGAAGAAAGCAGAAGTGAGGATGCATTAGCATGGTACAATTGAGTTCTTTAGTAACATGACTAATTGACAACAACTTATGAGATAGGGACGGGACATATAGACAATTGGATAATCGCAAGGTTGGGGAGATTTCTATAGTTTCGGTCCCTTCTACTTGAGTTAAGTCACCATTAGCAGTTTGCACATGAGTTCTAAAGGATTTTGATGACTCAAGTATATCTGATTTGTCAAAAGTCATAGTGTCGGTAGCCCCACAATCAAAAATCCAATTTTTTTCCCTATTGATTTGTTTATTTGATACTTGACATGCAGTAGGGGTTTTTTTCGAATTTTCACACAGCTTAGGGTCAGAAATAGAATTGTGCATAACTGTGGGGCTGTTTTGAATAACATGGGGTTCATTCTGGGGTTTCCCTAAACTTAAGGGACTAGAGTGCAAAAAATGGGGTTTCTTTTGTAATTTACGGAACTCAGGGGACTGAAATTGATAATAAGGAAAAGTGGAAGGGTTTGATGGATATTCATCAAACCTTATACCTGAAATCTCCTCCATTTCTCTCAAAGGAGCCGCCTCCTTCTCTCCCCTGCCTCTCTCGGAATTTCCGCATCCACCCACTGCTATCGCCGATCCGGCGGTTTCTCGGCCATCAACGCCGGCCGTCGCCTTCCCTTTTGCCATTTGAGGCTTGTGATTGTCTTCCCACCATTCGGGGTAGCCGATGAGTCGAAAACACCCTTCTTTGGTGTGCTTCGTCATTCCACAGTGAGTGCAAACGAGCTTGGATTTGTCCTCCTTTTTTGTTTTCGACGATGGCATGCCGGGGCCTCTGCCGCCGGCGGTACTGGCAGCGTGTGGTGGTCTTCCTTGCATTCCAGAGTGGTGGCGGGAGGAGGCGAGTCCAGCCCCTATTTCTCCCGATGATGAGCCATTGGTTCCGGTAGAGTTGGTTGCCGGCTGCAAGATCTGTAGTCGGGCGGCCTCTCGTCTTACTTTTGAGAAAGCCGATTCGGCTGAGGGAATGGGCGTCTCCTTGAGGATGTCTCGCTGGATGTTATCGTATTTCAGATCCAACCCAGAGAGGAATTGATAGAGTCTCCGGTTCTCGATTAATTTCCGGTATTTATTGATTCCTTCTTCACAACACCCGAGAGGGTTCGGCTCCCTTCGATCGATGGTGAGCCAAATCGCCTGCAGTTCGTTCCAATAGTCCTCTAGAGTGAGTGATCCTTGGCTTACTTTGTTGGCCTTAACTTCAAGGTCGTAGATCTGAAAAGGGTCAACTCCGCTTCCATAGGTGATAGCGAGGCTATCCCAGACAGCTTTTGCCGTTTGGTGTTGAGCGAAGTTTACCACTAGCTTCGTTTCCATGTTCTGTATGAGCCATGAAAAAACGGAGAGATCTGCTTCCTCCCATTTGTAGTAGTCGGGATCCGTTGTTTTTGGAGGTGGTGGTCGGCCGGTGATGTGGCCGGATTTCCCTCTACTTCCTATGGCCACCTTCATGAGGCGAGCCCATAGGGCGTAGTTATTGCCGTCTAGCTTGAGTCCCAGCGAGACAGTGTTTGAGTTTTGTACTAAATTTGCAATCTGTAGTGATAATTCTTGTGAGGCTGCTGTTGTTTTTGGATCGGTAATTTGGGTTTCTCCTGACATGTTTTGTTTTGTGGTTTGTTTTCAGGGGAAACAACGTGAGACAAGAACAGGTTTGATCGAAAAAGAGGTTTGAGAAAGGGGTTTTGAAACTATGATGATAATTTTCTGAGTTTCAAGGATGCAGCCTGCTCTGATACCATGTTAGAATATGATATCATCATAATAGTAAGAGAAAGATAGATTGAAGATTGTTTCTTGTATTGCTTGCTTGATCTGTAGAATACAATCACCCTTTATAGGGGAGAAGAAACTAGTACATGGAAAGTTTAAGAAAAGGAAACATAAATTAAGGGATCCAAATTGATGTGATTTCTTTTGATCGATTCTTTCCTTTCAACATATATATATATATATATATATATATATATATATATATAGGGTTCAATTCTAGTGAGAAGCTGTAAATGAGATTAATGAACTTTTCAATAAATTCTTTGAACTTTTCAATATAACTGACGAACCCACAAATCTATTTAATTTGTTAAAAAAGATGCTACAGCCAAGAATTGATCCCCAGATCAACCGCGAGTTCATAAGAATTTACAGAAAAGTTCATCAAAATGTACTAACTTGTAAATTCCTTCTCACTTCTCAACACATTTGAGCTTCTCAATTGAACTTTAGCATATATATATATATATATATATATATATGTGTGTGTGTGTGTGTGTGTGTGTGTGTATATTTTTTAATTTCATTTGTAGTTGTTGGCAAGAATTAACATTATCCATTATGAATTATTTATTATTCAAGATTAACTTTGTTATATAAATATACACTTATAAAAAAAATACTCATTTGGTGGACGGACCAAAAAGAAAATATGAGTACTCATTTCATGGACGGAGAGAGTACATGTTAATCTATTACTCTCTATAGTGTGCGTGTGTTGGCCTAACGATAAGTAATTAATGCTTAAAGCTAGAGATCCTGAGTATACCGTTAGGGATGTCAATCGGGCCACCCTATCAGGTTTCGAGCTAACCCTATCGAGTTATCGGGTTATTCAAGTGCGGGCTAATTGGGTTGAAAATTTCCAATCCTAATCCTAAACGTTCGGGTTTCGGGCTAGCGCCCATTGTGCTAGCCAAGTTTGATTTTTCTTTATTTTTTTATAAAAAAAATTAACTAATATATTTCTTTTGATAATATTATATTTGTAATAAACAAATACACAGATAAATAAGTGACATTTCAAAATCGACTTACATAATAAATGCAACTCTTAAAAATATAAAGATACAACATTTATGTTAAGCATTGAATTAAAAATACAGAGAAATGAAATTATTAGTATAATTTTTTAATATTAAATCAAAATACATTCACAAACCTTAAAAAAAATCTCATCATACTAATTTTCAAAAGCAAAGTAATGAAGTTGAAAATCAAATAATAAGAAAAAAAAACTTATAATCAGGCGAACACAGTATTTACGGGTCAGTCCTATAGGATTTCGAGTTATTATCGGGTCAACCCTATCGGTGTCGGGCTATTCGATTACGGGTTATTTGAGTTGTAATTTTTTTCGAATTAAAAATTTTAAACCCTAATCCTCTCAAATTGACGGGCTAATCAGGTCAGTCCAAACAACAATTTCTTTATGTTAATATTCCTATTCGTATTTGGGTTGTGCTTCATTTGTAATTCAGTGGATTGACGAATAAGCATTACGCTCCTGGTGTCCATAGGTATTGTTTGGTACAAAACTTGGTGACATATCATTTTTCAAAGTGTACGAACCAGTTTAATTTGTTTCAAATTGTTAGAAATGGATATTGGGCCCATTCCTCCCTTAAAAGGCCTTATAAGGGAGAGGGTCGTCTCACCATATAAAGTGGCTCATGCCACCATCTCCAATCCAATGTGGGACACTTCAATACACCCTCCGCACGCGCAGCGTGGACTATCCCAAACGCTATCTGTTGACAACGATATTGTGGGGGCCCATCATTGGATTGGGTTGACTCTGATACCATGTTAGAAATGGATATTGAGCACATTCCTCCCACGCTGCGCGTGCGGGGGGTGTATTAAAGTGTCCCACATTGGATTGGAGATAGTGACATGAGCCACTTTATATGGTGAGGCAACCCTCTCCCTTATACGGTCTTTTAAGGGAGGAATAGGCCCAATATCCATTTCTAACACAAATTCTTTCCTTATTTGATTGAAGTAATGGTATCTTAAAATAATGTTGAACTAGACTGTTCTTGAAACACACACAAATTGGACTAGCTGATTTCCTGAAGCATTAAATCCAACATCTGTGCATTGGCTGCTAGCATCTGTAAGAATATCACCAACATTTCTCTAAGTTTCACATTCGATCTATAATATTTCTAATGCTTGTGTGGATGCTGGATGTTGTGTAAGAATGACACAAAAACAAAGATTTATTAGCTGCTTTTTGAGAAATGATCAAGGCCTCTTCTTTTGCTATAATACTTAAAATATATGCTAGCTATTGAAGACGCACTTAGATTATTTGGTACTCACATCGATTTTTTATATAAATTTGAATTTCAAATTCTTTGCATTCTTTGACAAGGCTTTGTTCTTTATGATAAACTTGACTATAAAATGAGTTGTCTATAATAGACAAAATATTTAAAATTCTATGAAAATAATAGATTTTAGAAAAATGTTTGTTGTCTAATTTAATGTAGACAACATATGACAACAATTCTAGATTTCTGTTGTTTATTACTTCATTTTGTCCCATTAATAACGTCTCAAAAAATTGAGACACGCAACTTAAGAAATTATTGTTTAGAACATAAAGTGTTTGTATCAACTTTATTAACGAAGAGAGATAAAATTAAAAATGTTTTAATCAAAGTGAGAGGGATCCACATGTTGCCTTTAGTACAATTTGCTAGAGACCTATTTATTTTTATTTTTTATATGGATTGAGACATTATAACTGAAACAGTTCAAAAAGAAAATTGAGACATTATTAATGGGACGAAGGGAGTACATGATAGACAACCTCAAATTTCTTGTTGTCTATTAGCACTCCAGGTAAACTATATCTCTATAATTGACATATTTTTTTGTTATAGACAATAGATTTTGTTTGTTGTATATTTACAAAAAATTCTTGTAGTGAATCATAATTTGTGTCTTCAATCTCCAACGGTATTTAAACAATATTAATTTACATTTTACTTCAAAAACCTCAACTTTAAAAAAAGTTTGATTTATATCATGCTTTATAGTTTATAGAATTCAACGACTGAATGATGAATCACATCGCCAGATTCTTATGTGTTTTACTAAAATTACATATTGAATAATTGCTTATAATTTCGACCATAGAATAATGAGTCATCTTGTTTAGAATCTATACAAGATGACTCATTATTCTATCATCGAGTTTTAAAAGTAGTATATAAATCAATTTTTTTTCTTTAACTCGAGAATTTTGAAATAAAAACACAAATTAAAGATATATTTTACAAAATTTTAAAAATTAAGATACAAAAACTAATAGTGAGACGCAAAGTAAGATATGTGAAACTTCCTATTCGAACAATAAATAATTTAGCACCTGTAGTAAAATTCGGTCCCACTTTGGAAGATTTTGACACCCACAAAAATTTGGCACACTCCCTCCACACAAAAACCCAACTTCACAAACCGACGTGGCGGCGCAACCTATGATCGGCGTCGGGTCTTCCATACAAACCACCGCATCGCCACGCGCAGCCACCCCTTAAATATGGGGCATGTCTCTCCTCACTTCAAAACACATTTAACAACACCACTCTCTCTCTTCATCTCCTCCAAATGTCTCATTATATATAATTTCCAACTCGAAATTCCAACAATGACCCTCATCCCAGCGTGGTGCAAGAATTTTCCGACGGCGATCGCCGTTGTGACTACGTGCCGGTTGTGCCGCATAGAAGGCGGTGGTGGTGGCGACGACGATGATGCGGATTACGATTATGCTCCGGCTGCATAAATTTTTGATAAATTTAACCAGCAGATCAACAACTTTCGCGCTGTAGCGTTGTACCTTCAGTTTAGAGAATGCATGCAGCCATTTTGATATTTCATTTGCAAAAATAAGTTATTTATTCTAATTAAATCGTGTCATTTTTAATTTTATTTTTGCATTTCTATTTGCTAACTCGTCAGATACATTGGTATCGTATTTTACTCAATCTTACAAATGCAAATCAAAATTAGTAGATAAACAGAGAATTTAAGTTGTTTAATTAAAGTGTCTAATCTAAAAGGAAATTTCTCTATAGGGTCTTCAATAGTTCATTATATAATGCAAGAAATATTCAAAAGAAAAATTAAGGCGAAGAAGAGATCGGCAATAAGAGAAAAAAAGCCTAACAATATTAATTATATTTCCCTTCATCTAAGCACGCAGCAGGAGATGACACACAAATTGACAATAAATCTAAAATCTTAAATGCAATCTTTGGGGTTTTGATCATTGCCCTTAAATAAAATAAATGGATGTGTCCCCAAGGGGACACTAAGCGATACGAACTCTTGTATGTGAACAATAAGGTATAAAGTTCAAATACAAGTGAAAAAAAAATGTATGACTTTCCCATCATGGTGCATGATTTTTACTTCACGAAGTCAGTTTTATTTAATTAATTAATTAAATTAAATGAACGAATACGTAAATATTTGATATTTAACCGGTCAATCTACTAAATTTTGGATCAGACCCATCAAGTTTTGAAATGTTGCTATTAATAAAATCAAGATAAGTAATTAGGAATATCAACCAGTTAATCTACCAGATTTCGGGCTAGACCTATTCGATCACGGGCTATTCAGATTAAAAAATTTTCAGGCTATAAATTCTCAACCCTTACCCTAAATATTCGGGTTTCGAACTAGTAATTTTGAATTTCTTCCCACATCTAAAAACTATTTAATTAATAATAAAAAAAATTTACACTTTTATATAGGTATATACTGTATATTTTTCTTCTAATTTATAACTAGTCCAACGTTTGCACAAAATCAGTGATCCGTGCATTTTTTATACTCCCTCCGTCCTATTTATATAGACTTGTTTTTCTTTTTCGAATGTCCCAAGTATATAAGCTTAAAAAAATGTTTGTTTTGCTCATTTACTATTATATCTCTATTTAATTCTTTAATTTATTCAAATTTTAATTCATCATTAAATAAATATGAGCATATTAGAAACTTTAGTGGTATATTTTCAATTCTAATTTATTTTTTAATTCTTTTGTAAATTCCAATAAGTCAATATACGCAATTAATTCACGGCTGCCAGGTTGCGTATATTTGGAGTACGTATTCTTGAAGCTATATATAAGCAATTTTTTCAAAGATTATTGGAAATTAATCACGGCTTTACACAAATAAATTGCGCAATGAGGAGCTTGTGCAATTATAAGCAATTGAAAATTATGGAGTTTTATTTATTTATAATTTTTATGTAAATTTAATTATGGAAATTGGAAAACTCGATAGTTTAAGTGCACTACTCGTAATTTATACGAAAAAAATATTGATGTTGAGCGTACTTTTAAAATACTTAAATTTAAATACGAAAATAAAAAGTATTAATTCATATAAAAGGCATGAAAAAATAACCATACTTATTATTTTTACCTTGCGATTCGCTTATTAATTGGTTGTGTATTCTAGCTTTAAATTCGAATTGACAACCCAAAATAGTCTTGGTTGTAAATTTAAATTTTTATACTATATAATTCACAATTTAAAATTACTCTTAGTTGTAAATTCTAGTTTGTAGGCTATAATTTACAATCTGAAATTACTCTTGGTCAATTGATTGTGAATTCGAGTTTTTATGTTATGATTCACAATTCGGAATATTCTTGGTTGTGTGCACAACTCGTAATTTTCTTGGTTGTGTGTTTTTATGTTACTCCCTCTGTCTAGATATTATTTTTACTTTTGTCATTTTGGTATGTCCTGATAATAAATGTTTTCATGGTTTTTAATGTTCATATGATGTCAATTTTATAGGAAATTGAGTGTTGAATAGGGCTGTAAACGAGCCGAGCCGAGCCAAATACAAGCAGGCTCGAGCTCGGCTCGTTTAAATATTCGGGTGTTCGAGCTCGGCTCGAGCTCGATTCGAGCTTTTATCTTGATGATCGAGCTCGGCTCGTCACCCACATACTAAGCTCGAGCTCGGTTCGAGTTCGGCTCGAGTGATGCTAGATAATGTCGAATTCGAGCTTGAGCTCGAGCTCGGCTCGTTAGATGTTCGTATATATGATGTTCGAGCTCGAATTTGTTATAAATTTAAGAAAATCTTCTTAATTAATATGTTATTCGAGTTCGAGTTCGACTCGTTTAAGGCTCGTGTACTAACTCGATTGAAGGCTCGACTGAAGGTTCGTGAACAGGCTAGCGAACATGTTCGCGAACAATCGAATTCGAACATGTTCGCGAGCTCAACGAGCCGAGCACTGTCAGGCTCGAGCTCGGCTCGATAAAAATTTCAAGCTCGAAATCATGCTCGAGCTCGGCTCGTTTATTATCGAATCGAGCTCCGAACGAGCTTTTTTCGAGCTGAATCTTGAATAGTTCGCGAGTAGCTCTGTTTATTTACAGCCCTAGTGTGTTGAATAGTTATTTTGTGCTTAAATTATTTTATATTGTAAAATATGATATTTGCTCGTATTTTGATTAATTTTACAGAACTATTGAGTTTGAATTTGGACGAATGGTCTTAATAAAAGTTATAGATTATCGTGATACGAGTTCGTAGGCGCAAACGGATCACAAATCAAAGTTCAGACGAGAGAGATATAGCCGAAACAAGAAAGTTGCGCGCAATAGTGAATAGTGTCCGACGGAAATTTTCGGCATTTTCGAGTTTTATTGGTATTTTCGAGCTTTAAACTGTATTTTTCTCCTGTGCCTTTTATAGGTCTTTTTCTTGACCTATTAGACACATATTTTTACCTCTCTTCACCCCTCTTCTTCCTCTTTTCATATTTTTCAGTTCTAGCTTAGAATTTTACAGCTTTCATAAATTAGATTTATTTTCTACAAGATTCCAGATGTTCATCCTGAATTATTTTCGGGTTTTATCTATTTTATTTATTTCAATTGCTTTCTTTTATTTATGCTTTTATTTTATTTTCTGATGTCTGACTAGTTTTTTTATATGAACCTAGGGTTTGCACATAGTTGATTGAATATGTGTTATTTGATTTATTGATATTAATTTGCCCTCAACTTGTGATTCATGATTCCTGGTACTTGATTTCTTGTGAATTATCTGGTCAATAATTTGCATGTCTAGCTTTCAGTTTGAATCTTGAATGTGATAATTGTTCAGCCGATTCAGGAAAGCATGGGATCTAGGATTTAATGTTAGGGGGAGCTGAATTTGTTGAAGTACGACGTCTGAAAACATTTACACGGGGGTTCGGGGGTGGGAGCCCACAATTTTTTTTTGAGCATTCCATGCACTTCATTTTCATGCATTTTCTTAACAATCACTTAATATAATAGATAATTGTTTGCAGTTCAATTAATTCAACATCAAGTAGATTGAAAGTATATAAAGACATAATTTTATGCATTTTTTTAAAATGAAATGTTTCATCTTCTAAAAAAATAAACTAATTTTCTTTATTAATAATTTGTTATTTTACTTTTAACTTGAGAATTGACTCAAATTCAACATTAAAAATTAAATAAGAAAGAAAAACAGGATAAAAATAACATAAATGCAACAAATCAATGTACAATATTAAACAAATTATATAGATAGTTGGATACTATAAACAATGTATTATATCTTTTTCTTATATTTCTTATTTATAAACACACACACACACACACACACACACATATATATATATATATATATATGTATAATATAAAATATATATCTACATTTAAAAAAATCAAAAATTGGGAGGGTTCAGCCCCCCTGGATCTGCTAGTGACTACGACGATAGCCGTAGTGTAAGATCACTGATATTGTAGTCTTTAAATACTATCGACTACCACTTCTAGTTGAATAATTGAAGTCTATTCATCCAATACACAACAATTCTGAACATAATTAACTATGGTTTCCACTTGTAGTATATGATTACAGATAGACTACGCCTAAACCGTAGTGTATGTGCGTCTAAAAGTGTAGTCTTAAGTAACTATAGACTACAGTTTCATCACGGTAGTCTATATTGATGGGAATAGACTACCGTTTTAAATCACATAGACTACAACAAAAAACCGTAGTGGAGAAATATTGGGTAGTTGAAAAAAGAGGTACTCCAGTTGATTATGTGGCACACTATGGGGTAGCACCATAGTGGATGCCCTCAGGGGTATTATGTAATTTTACATCAAAATTAATTACATTTTATATTTTTATTCTTATCATTTTTTTATATAAATGGATAATTTTATGTATTAACTTTATTATTACATCATGCATTCTTTTGTACCATATAAATATATTTATTAAAAAATTATCATATATAGATTTGTAAACCCATACGAAAGTTCAAAAGCCAATCTATACATTTATGTATAATATAAAAGAGGAGTTTTTTACCTTTAATTTTTCTCTATCCTCTCAATTTTCCCATCAAATTTTCTCTTTTCTTTTTTTCTTTTTCTATTTTAATTCTTTTCAAAAAATTGTTAACTTCGATTCATGTAAAAAGTAGGATGTTGAATTAAAGATTATGTGAAGATCTTTAATTCAATTTAAAAATTGTAAAAAATAAATTTGAAATGAATAAATTACAATAGTTTAAAGTATCAAAATTAATTTTTGTTCACTCTCATTTAATTTGTCTTTTATGTTGAACATTATACTCTTTTTTCTTTTTTGTTTGTTGGTGAAAAAAATAAGTAGATGCCATGTTTGTTGTTTCAATAAAGTTACATGATTGTTTAATTATAATTATTTAAAATTTAAATATTTTAAAATTGTAGTAGTTTGAATGAAATTAAAGAGAATAAAATTTGTATTAATTTTAATATGAATTTGTAAATAATAAAAATTAGTTATATATCTTAATATTAAAATTTAAAATATTATAAATTTATATAATTACGCGTATGATTTTATTTGTTTCTTTATATAAACATATTTTTTGTTATATTTTTCTTTCTATATTATTTGTATTTTTTCTTGATTTTTAATTATTTTTAATCAACTATTTAAATATGATCTTTTATAAAATTTGAACTTTTAAGAGCCCACAATTGTTATATTAAATGACGGCTATTAATTTTATTATATTGATGGTTTAGTGTTATTTGCTCAAATGAGATTGAGTTAAATTATTTATTTTACAATCTATATAGTTAATTATTATTACACATATTTAAATATTATTATACAATATTCATCAAATTAAATATTATACTCATTAAGTTGATAAGAATATTATTATACACTATTTTAAATCAATACTAATGTTTAAATTAACATAATTTTCTGTTACCAATTAATCTAACTCATAAATAATTATATTTTGATTTTTTACATAATTTAAAATTTTAAAAATAAGTGAATATATTGTAGTTCGTGCATCGCACGAGAGGACATAATAATTACCATAAAACACCGACATAATGGCAACACCAATTCACAATATCAATTAAATTCTTCGATTTTCATTTTTGTGAATGATCACAAAATGGCCATGTAATTAATGGTATCATTGAATAACATCTTGTGCTACTTTTGAAAATATTCTCTCTCTTTCTCATGTGAGTTGTTGAAAATATTCTTTTTTAGGATTACAAAATACAATTTACAAACCCCACAACAAAAATTCCCGTACATTCTTTTCCCGACCAAAAAGATATGCATGCAAACACATCACTTATTTTTCATGAAAAAATAAATAAAAAACACTACGTGTTCTAAAAATAATAATAAAATGCATAAAAAAAATGTCCAAAACATCTGACATGGCACTTGATATCTGACGTGGACGGAACAAAATTGATAAGCCCGTAGCCTTTTCAAGCCATGCACTCATTCACACGTGCAAATCTTTTTTCTTTGAGTTTTACACGCTCTAACCTTTAGCAATCTCATGCCAATATGCCATTTTTCTAGGGTTATATGGTTATATACAGAAACACACACACACTCTCTCTCTCTCTCTCATATGTGTGCATATATATATATATATATGCATGCTTACCCTCCACCAATGTAAATCTCACTCTTCAACATACCCATAGCTACGGTTCATTTCTCATTTTCCTCACCTCCTATAAACTCAAAATACCAAAAATGCCCCTTATTGCTGCAGAGACTGTGTGCTCGTGGTGCAAGCAGCACCCCAACGATATGAAAAATATTGTTGATGGATTCAAGTACGCTTCCACGTTTACGTGTGTCGAAGGCGACGGAGACGATGACGATGATGATGGAGGCTATGATTATGCTCCAGCTGCGTGATATCAAAGGTGGATCGGACTTGGCGAATCAATCAATTTAATTTTAATGATATTTTGCTTCATTAATTTGATAATGTTGTGATCAAGCTTTTGTGCTTGCAAGGAACCCTACATATGATGTAAAATACACATTGTATGTATGTTAGTAGAATTATTATGATGAATGTCAATGTAGTGTATAATTAGTAACACTAACTAAGAGGTCTTGTTATGTTGAACTTTTTTGAATTGTTATGTACTATTTATAAAGCACTAATTTAAGCTGCACTACGATCGAGCAATAATGTACAAGTGAAATTTTATTGAAAGAAAAGCAAAAAAAATCTATCGACTTTATTGGGAAATGAGAGAAAATATATATTTTCACCATTTTAACATGCATGTTTACTATAATAGAAAATTTTCTCCGGGCAAAGCGGAATATTTTCTCGGGCAGCTCTTTTTTACTCATTTTCTCTCTAATATTGGATAATATTATCTTTGGGCAGTGATGTGAAAATATTTTTCAACATTTTCTTATCTTTTTATCTCTAGTAAACATAAGATTAAAAAAAATACATATTTTCTTATCCATCATTTTTCAATGAAAATTATAACCAAAATTGTAACAACCCGCTCTTTTATTATATTTAAATCCAGGAATACGATAATTATTATTTCATCTTTCAGTAAATCAAACCCAGTAATTATTTATGATTTAAATTCAGTTTATGACACTGGATTATATTCAATTAAGCAGGATTATTATTTTATTACCAAGTCAGTAGCTTCGCGTAAATAAAACCGCGATGAGAATTATTGAGTAAGCCAATAATTATTTATTTCAGATTCATAACTGACTTAGTAAAGTCATGTTAATTATTAATCACAATAGAATTAATTTTCTATTTTTTTTATTTCTTGAGTCGTGAATTTATTCCGACTCGTGAAGAATTAAATCTACGATATTAATTTAGATATTATTCCGTGTATTAAATCTAGCACGCTATGCTCCCTCAGCCACTCTATTCTCACCCGTGCTTAGTTTTTTTTCTTTTTCCATCCTACACAGTCAGAAAGATTTCAACAAAGCAAATCTCAGTTTTCAACAGCAAATCTCATTTTTTTCAAAGATACAGATACAGCCGCAGCAAATCTTATTTGTTCAGGCGCAGCCGATTTTCACTCACAAAAATTCCACATTCATAAATTCCATTGTCGCAGCAATTCGCCTATAAATTAACTCAAACGAATCAGTTTTAAAACCACAACCTTCAATTGCTAATTCTAAAATACAGAGTGTTCGTTTTGAGTTCCAAACTTCAGCAGAACAAGGTATATATTAATCTCAAAGTTCTTCAACTTCATTCCTTATACAAGTGTTTATGTTCAATAGAATTCATTAGCAAGCAATATATCATTTTACATTTTACAGTATTTGCATACGCATCAAACCTTTGCAAGAAATCAGAAATAGAACCTCTATATAACTAAACTAGAGTACAGAAAAATCAAGTTTTGATTCCATAATCAAATCTTTACACAAACTTGAGTTTTATGTAAAACTTTTTCAAATCAACAAACCTATCGAAGAGAGATAAAACGAGAGGGAGGCATTGACGAACTGCCGAGACCTTCGCTACGACGAACGGCAACTCCGGGAGTCGGCTTTGGGCGAGGCAGCGGCAGCCGATGGCGGCGGCACCAAGCGGCGAGATGGCCTCTGTCGGCGGCAGCAGCTGTTCTGCCATCTCTCGCCGACTCGACGAACAGCAGCAGTCGGCGGACTCCGGGCGAGCAGCAGCAGTTCCAGGCGGCTGAGCGGGATGGCGCGGCCGAAGGCCTAGCGCCGCTGGTCGCGACCCAGACCAGAAAGCAGCAGCAGACGGCAGCGAACTCGCCGAAATCCAGTTGCAGCGGCGGTGGATTCCTCGGCTGGATACAGATCGAGAGAGAACCGAAGGGAGCGTTTGATTTAGGAGAGATTAGAGCGAGATTGAGGAAGAGAGAAGGAGACGCCGGACCTCGGCGCGATAGAGGCTGATTCGCCGGATTTCGGAGCTCTGCAACTCCAGGCCGCGACTCCGGGAACAGCAGCAGTCGGCGGCGAATTCCTCGGCGACGGCTTGGAACGTCCAGAGGGCGGAGCGGCGAAGATTTCAGCCTCGCCGGAACCGTTGGCGGTGGAACTCGTGAGGAGGCGGCTGGATCAAGCGAGAGAGAGAGATGTTGAGCAGTGTTCGATTCTTGAGAATTTAGAGAGAGATTTAGTCTTGATAATTGAGAGAGAGAGAGAGTGTTATGCTTTAATAAAAAAAAAAAGGGAGAACCGATAATTGAGAGAGAGAGAGTGTGTTCTGCTTTAATAAAGATAGAGAGTGAGAACCGACTGTTTTGAGAAAAAAAAGAGAGAGATTCGGTCTCTGAGTTGAAAAAAAAAAGAGAGAGAGAACGTGTCCTGCTTGGAGAGAAAGAGATAACCGAGAATTAGTGGGAGAATGGGCTTTGATTATTTTCAGTATGGGCTTTTCTTTTAATTTATTTTGGGCCTCACCTTTTAATTGATAATGGGCTGTATTTAATTAGTGTGGGCTAGAGTTAATTTTTATTTGGACTGCTATTATTATTTTGGCTTAAAATCAGGCCCAATTTAAGGGTAGTTTAGATTAATCTATTAATTAAATTGAGCTAATTATAATTATGGATTAATTTAGAATGAGGCTATTAATTAGTAAGTGAGTTAGAATACTCTAAGATGAGCGGATTAATTATTTATCCACCCTCATGAGACGATCCTCAATTAGTCAATTTTTATTTATTTGGGTCTTCACTATTGATCCTAATTAAGTTAATTAGAGATTAATATTAAAATTTACTAATTATTTTAAGGGTGATGATGGGCTCACTTATTGGGCTTCATGATTTTATTATCTTGGGCCTCATTTGTTGGGCTTTAGAATTTAATTGATGTTGGGCCTAATGTTAATTATGCATTGGGCTTTGAATTTATTCATTTGGGCTCAAATTAAATTCCTATTGGGCCTTGATTATTTATTTAGGCCTTCATAATTATCCTATTAAGTTTAATTAGAGAAGATTTTAAGACTTACTAATTATTAATTAGTAAGTGAATTAGATTATTTTAAGATGAGTAGATTATTAAAGATTAATAATCCGACCTCATAAGACGAGCTTTAATTCCTTAAATAGGATTAACATCTCATAATTTAATTAAAGGAATATGAGTCATGCATAATCATTTCACGCATCCTCATTTATTGAGATTTTTCGAGAATTAGAATCTTATTTTATTTTCTCGGATTAAAGGTCAAGCACCAGAGTTAGAGCTAAATCGTGAGTCTGCTATTCAGGTAGGCTTTCTACGTATAAACTAAAATTATATATTAGAATTGTTAAGACTTTATGCTTATGAATTTAAATGATATTGTCAATGCCTAAATGCTTTATGTTTTATTATTAATTGCCTATCTGATGTTAATCGAATTCGGATTCTGGGTGGGACCGCAAATCCCTTCGGAATTAGTGTACACCCTTGTGATCGTGAGTCATCTAGCGGGTTGGCCGATCATAGTGTCCGTAGAGGGAGGCCTCCCTCTCGGCACGAGTTACTGATATGGTGATTAATGATATAAAATACCTGCGCGGGTTATTGATGAAAGAAATGATATTATGTTTGGTAAATACGAGTCTTTAAAGGAAAACTCTCGTATCTTACTACTGTTAAAAGGCTTGACAATAAAATATTATGCATATATGTAAATTTCGGCAAGTGTCCACTAAGTACTCTTGTACTTAGCCCTGTATGTATTTATAAATGTGCAGGTTGAGCTGTGATCGAGGATGTAGTGTGCAAGCGGAGCTTCTGTCAATCTAGGATGAGTACCTCAGAGTAGAGTATATGTCTTCATACATATACTCAAATTATTATTATTTCGCTGCGAACACTGATTATGTGAAGATATTATGTCATTTGTCAAACAATATGTATTATTTAATAATGTACTAAAACCATTGAGTACCCCATTTTGGGATAATATTATGTACGGTCCCCTTGTGGCCTTCATTGATATCTAGATATTTCGATTGATTTCTTTATACAAGTCGAGTCATCAAGAAAACGAATATGCCCTTTCTAAATCCCGCTCCTAAATTCCCTCCCTTAGTCGCGGTTTTCCCGAATTTGCTATCCTTAGCAAGTGCGGTCGTGACAAAAATTATTGTTAAAATGCGATTTTATCAATAAAAGAGAGAAAAACATAGGAAACCCTTGAAAGCACATGCGCAAACGAAGGACCGAGCCTTATTAAAACCTCTTAAAGGTAAACTTGAAGGATAAACCCTTTAAGTGGAAAAAGAGTACTCTAGAGAACAAAGCAAACAAAAGAGCAAGACGAGAAGGCAAACTTGAGTTTTGGACTAACCATCACCCAATAATTGCCAACTCGAAGACGTAATGAGCTATAGCAAAGAGAGAGCTTCATACTAGCACCCATATACAATATGTGCATCTCTTTGGCACCTGGTGATCATCATCGACTATGCCGCCACTAGGTGGTTTCAGAGAAAAATCGACGTATTTGAATGTTGAAAGTTGATGAACTGATGAATTTTGCCATAGATACTACTTTATCCGTCTCAATATTTATGACATGTTTACCTATTTGGATTGTCCCATGTTATAAGATCTATTTCATTTTTGGGTCTTTTTTGGTCTTAATTAACTTCTTAATCCCAACCCCTTGTTAATAACTCTAAATCAAACCTACTCACTCCTCAGTCTCTCTGTATCTATTTTAGCTCTCATCATCGTGCCACTTCCCCCTCTCAAACATGAGTCCATCATCGTCGCTCTACGCCATGATGAAACCCAATTGTTTTGATTCATTTCTTGTAAGCGGCACGGTGGTTCACGAATGTAAATGTACCCCACCCCATTGTTGATTGCTCACCGAGCTCAGATCTTTATTTTCCGACTAGCCCCTATATGGTGAAACCCTAATCTATCACCTTCGTCGTACACTGTGATGAACATCGATTGTTTCGATGGTGAGGTTTTGAGCAGCGTGGTGGTTCTTGACAGTGAGGGATACACCCTCTCTTTACCCACCATGCTCAGATGTATTATGTTCTCAATATCCAACTAAGGAATTGAGGACATCGAGGAAGGTTGTATCCGCGCGATGAAGATGGCAGATTTGGCTACATCTGCAAGAGAATAGGCATATATGCCCTATAGGTGATATCCTGAATCTGTCGTCATCCCTCAACTGTTGTGATGAACACCTAATATCTACCCTCTTTATTGAAAGAAAGTTGTAAAAAATAGTTATCTTTTGTATTATTGTCAAAAATGTTGTGACGACAATTGCTGACGTATCAGAATAGCAGCGAAAATATGAACAAAATACGTAGATTATCTACAAGTTATAAATATTTATAACTTGTAGATGCCTCAGGGTGAAAGAATCCAGCATTGAAATGCGAATTATGAAAAGATCCATACACGAACCCTAACGTCAAAAAGAGGTTGAAACAAAACTGAAAAAAATAATAGGAAACGGATCACAATCTCACAAAACACTCAGAACTATACTAGACAGAATCAAGATTCAGCTATACAAAAAGATACGAGATGTTATTTAAAATATTGAAACAACAATCTCATCGACAACGGACTTTGTCAAATAGCTTGCTTTGCTCTATTTGCTCTCTCTCTCTCTCCTCAATTGTAAGATACGACTCTCCTTATAGACATATGACAAGTTGGAAATGCAGTGTCCAATATCAATTATAAGCCATGGTTGAATTGCATTGAGTGATGAGAATTATAGCTTAAACATGCTCCTCAACTCCCACTACTTTGTAACCACTGTTCCATTATCCTTCCACTTTGAATGCAACTTTGACTTAGTCTTTATACCACATTGAGATCGGTTACAAATGTTACAAGGTGTTACATTTGATCTCTTCCAGTATTATTCCTACAAATCAATAATTTATGAAGACATAGTAAAATAAATATTAATGGTGCAAAATATGAACCCCAACACTTATCATTCATTCTTACTCTTAATCCTGATTGTCCTACTCAGATTGTCATCTTATGTGAGAAGAATTAGGATTACATCCTTCCGAGCAATGTCCGTTGAGTTCTGTTGCTCGAATGCTGAAGATCTTGGTCCGTTCTTTTTTCACACGAGTGAGATCTTCCTTTTTGCCTATGCGTGTAATGTATATGTGATTGTATGTGAGAGTATTTTGTGGTGATGGTTGGGTACTGAAATGATAACATTATGCTTATATTGTACTTGATTTACATATTTATGATTCAAAATTTTGTATAAGATGTTGGAAATATGGTTTTATTATCATTTGTAAAAATAATTATTTTATTAAATATTTATTATTTAACTAAAAAATAATTATTGAATGTTAATCTGTCGTGAGTAGATGACTATGAGTGAATGTCCTCAACAAGTTTTGTGAAGTACTCATCTTGTGAGGATTGAGGAATCCATGAATATCGATAAGTAGAGATGGGAGTGAATGAATTGGAAAATATCAGATAGTTTATGGGGATGCGTAACTAAAGAGAGAGAAAAAATGTGAAAGTATTTGAAAAACTGTTGGAATCTAAGGAAAAATCGAATGGATATAAAGTATATCTTCTCATTGTTCAGTGACATGTTCCAACGTTTCAATTCAACATTGTTGATTGTTGATAATCCACTAATAAAAGTTATGAATACATAATCTCATAATAGGGGATGATTACGGTATAAACACTTCTTAATATATAAAATACGAGCTATCTAAAATGTATGAATTCTGTGTAGAACATGTATGAATTCGTTGTGTTAATGTATGAATTGCGAAAAATAAATTTTTTGCTCCTATGTAATTTGAACTCGGGACCATGAATTCGTCCAATTGTAGATCTTGATCATTTAAGGGCTGAAAATAGTTTCTCTTTTATATTTCAAAAGATATTTTTATTTTAGCTCACCCATATATATATATATATAGGGAGAGGTTCAAAAAAGAACCATAAATAAAAAAAGAACGGAGAACCATTTTCAGCCATTCAATTATCAAGATCTACGGTGGATGTATCATCTTGTTGGATGAATGCAGATCCTGGGTTCGAATCCTGAAGGGAGCAATTTTTTTAATTTTTTTTAGTGCATTAATTTTAACAGCGAATGCAGTAATTTTTACGGTGAATGCATTAGATTTGATGGTTCTCACGTTCTCACAAATAATGTAGTTCTCTCTAGAACCACACCCTATATATATATATATATATATATATATATATATATATATATAGGGCGGTTATTCAATAAACCACCCTTATTTTAAGAATTACGAACCAGCAAAAATGCATGAATTTTATGTATAACACGCATGAATAAACTGTATAAAGGCATGAATTGCGAAAAATAATTTTTTGCTACCTTTGGGATTCGAACTCAGGACCATGAATTTATCCAACAAGGTGATGAATCAACCGTAGATTTTGATGATCTAAGGGCTGAAAATGGTTCCTAATTTATATTTTAAGAAGCGTTCTTATTTTAGCCTTCCCCTATATATATATATATATATAGACCCATGTGACTACGAGACATATAATATCCATTTTAGTTATGTTCAGCATATATGGTCATTTATAAAGTGGCTAATTAGTTATTTAGGCTTCAGTTTAGCTTTTTAAATTATTCGGGTGTTGGCCCACACAGACCACGATATCAGCAAATTAAAAATTGAATCTAATAATAATAATAATAATAATAATAAAAAAGCATAAAATCTGTTTTCCCATTTATAGAACAAATCTTGGTCACTATTTAATATTCGACCATACGTTTCACAAGGGGTAATTATGATTAAATGTATATTTTTTTTTAATTTGGGTTTTATGTCAAATATGTATACTTTTAATTATTTTGATTTTTTACACATTTATCAATTTAATAATATAATATTATGATTAGTTAAAATGACGCATTAATTCACTTAAAATTGAAAATAATGTAAAAGTTAAAAATTTTAACTTTTACATAAAAATTGTATGTAAATGCATAAATTTATGCATTTACAGACAATTTTTATTTAAGGTAAATATCATGAAAATCCATAAAGTATACCTGCTTTATAAAAAATACCTTAAAACTTTCAAATGTTCTCTAAATCCTCAAAGTATCAAGTTTTTATCAAATACATCCCGTATCTATTTTTCGGTCACTAAAAACGCGATGTGGCTCGCCGGATGCCACAATGTAATTTATATTCTATTTTTTTAAATACAATGGCAAAAACGATGTCGTTTCGTACCATATCATTTTTAAAAAATCCACTACAAAATTTTAAATTCACTCATATCTTGTTTGAAATTCTCGCTAATAACCTAGAATTATAGATAAACACGATAGAATATGGTACGAAACGAAGTCGTTTTTTCCATATCATTTTAAAAAAAATAGAATATAAATTACATTGTGGCATCCTATGAGCGCCATCACGTTTCTGGTAACCGAAAAATAGATACGGAATATATTTGATAAAAACTTGATATATAGTTTGAGGGTTTAGAGAATATTTCGAAAGTTTCAGGATATTTTTAATAAAGTGGGTATAGTATAAGGGTTTCATGATATTTACCCTTTTATTTATTTATTTGTAAAAATCAGAATTTGATGAGACGTAAGTTTTTTTTAGGTTAACAATTTTTATTTATTTATTTGTAAAAATCAGAATTTGATGAGACGTACGTCCAATTGCTATTACTGTACAAAGATAAACTCAACGAACATCTATACATGTATATCGTATACTTACAATTGGAAAGAGGTGAAAAGCGAGGAAGCTGAATCATGGCGGGAGACGACGAACAGCCGGAAACTGACTCTGGTTTCCAGTGGGATGATAATTCTCAGCTTTATTATCACGCCAGGTGTTTTTCCAATCATTCAAAATCCAAAAAATTCACGTGTAATATTTTCGAATTATCAAAATATTCCGATTGTTTAACGATGACCCCTATCCCCGGATAAAATTATATCTTTACAATTTTTGGGGGGAAGAGAAGATTTTTAGCTACTGAATTTTGATGCAGAACTGGGTTTTACCATGACCCCCAAGCAGGATGGTATTACAATAGCAGAGATGGGCTTTATTACAAATTTGAAGATGGGAATTATGTGCTTCTCGACTCCAATCAGGTATTAATTTGAAAATTTAGTGGGGGGTTTTTTTTTTCTTTCATTTTTTTTCTCTAAAAGATTGTTTTCTTGGAGCTCCGTTCTTGAATTTTAGTTATGGTGGAGCTGGATTGGCTACTTTTTGTGGAGGTTGAATCGTAATAGTGTCGTTTTCGTGTTGATTTCAGTCAGGGGATCAAGTGGAAATGCTTAACAGTAATAGCCAAGGTGAAACATCTGAGGCTTTAATGGAAGGAAAAGAAATTTCAATCAACACTTCTCTAGGTGATATAGTACTCCCTCAGTCCAACAATTCTTTACCCCTTTGAAAATTTTGAGTTTTAATAAAGTATTTGAATGTTGCAAGTGGAATAAGAGCCTCACTTTTATCATAATGTGGAGCAAGGGTCCCATTTTTATGGGGTTGTGTAAAGTAATTTTACTAAAACTAGAAAGGGGTCAAGATTCGGGGACGGACTAAAATGGCAAAAGTGGTAAAAAATTGGGGGATGGAGGGAGTATATCTTTGTATTATAACATCTTTTTTCCTTTGGGGTTCTGTTCCAATAGTTGGCATTGTTGTTTAGTACTAGTGATATTGATGCTTTATTTACCCAAGCAGTTCTTTTTTTCTCAACTCCATTTATGATATTTCTATTTTATGGTTGTAATGGTTGTATCTAGACAGACTCTTCAGCATGTAATGGCAGCGAGGAATCGGACTATCCGCCCCCACCATCAGAATGGTCTGCTAACTCTTGATCTATCTTTTTATCACTATGCATGATTTATGGTTGAGTACTGCATGTGCCTAAGCCACAGCTCGTATGCAGGCTCGAAGACACTCTTATAGATATGTTTTTATCTGGGTATCCCAGTCAAGCGGCTCATGTTTCTGGTTCCGACACTACAATGCCTGTTGAAACTTATGGTATCAATATCCTAAATGCACCAGCCTATGATGGTGAATATTTTTGTAGATGATTGGAGTAAGTTCATTGCATGGGGTACTTAACTAGTTTGTCAATGTGTAGCGTATGATGATATTGAAGAACTGGAAGAAGGCGAATGGATCCCTGACGATCCTGATTTTTGGAGAAACTTTAGTGATAAAATTGTTGATGAAGGTGTGTACTACTTGAAATTGTCTTTTGATATTAATATGTCTATTTGTGCTGGTATACTAATAACTTTGTCCGCTTTACGTTTTATGTTCTCATCTGCTGCTGAAAAAAAACTCAATTAATGTGCATTTACATGCTTTCATGCTAATTTGCATCTTATAAGTCTTTGATTCTGTTGAATATTGGTCCAAATAATTTCTGTCAGGTACATCTGAGGAAGAAGAAAACTGGCGTGCTCAATATGGTCAAGTAAGTCGACCAGATGAAGAGTGGATGTCAGGTGTGCAAATGGTGGATTTGTGGGATTGGGCTTTGGTTCGAGGAACAAAAAAAGATGGAAAGTCAGAGGTTTTCAGGCTTGTCGGCAGATTGAGGAAGCCCTCTAGCAAGCTTCACCCGTCAGTTCCTTCAGGTGGTGGCATACTGAAAACTGCACCAGTATGTGAAGCTCACCTTGATATGGTACGAGTGACATCAGGTTTGCCTGTTGTTCCATACCTTTTATTAGATGAACCAACCATTGAGTTTACATTGCTCAAGAATATCTTTGGCAAGACAGATACTCTTAAACTATTTAAGATAAGGTGGTATATGTATATATTTTGCTGCTTATACCATTCACCCCCCGCCACTTGACTCTGCCACCAAGCACAGATTAAGCCAGTATCAAACTTTATTATATTTAACGGATTAACATATAGATATACTTATAGTCATGAAAATGTGCTAACTTATGCATAAGAATTGCGTGAGGTTATACTGAGGATTCCAGAAATCAATCTCACTGATCTTCTAGCATCTTTTTTTCCTGAAGGATTATTAACAGAAAGAACTTGTGTAATATTGTTTTTATATGATTGTGCTTGAATGATTAGCTCACCTGTATTCTAGCTCGCTCACGGAGATATGCACAATGCTACAGTCAGTTAAACATGTTTCTCATCCTTCTCACAGGCCGGATATACCGATTGAGGAATCCTAGCTTACCGTATTTGGCATCCTTGTCAGATCACGATGCTTCCAATCTAACTAAAGATTGGGGCTTTCCACAATTGTCCATCAAAGATGACATAGAGAAGTTGCAAAAATCTGACCTGCAAACTGAATCCGGAAGATTGGAAGGTCTTGGTGTTCTGAAAGATAAATCATTGTCATCGGTGAAGCTTTGCCAATCTAAAAAAGTAAATAAATAACCATATTCAGTCTTTTGAGTCTCAACTATACATATTATTCCTGAATAAATGAATGTGCATACTGCATGAGCATATAACTTTGAAGTCTTATAGCGTGCGTTTACTTTGATGGATAAATTTATCATGGGAAAAGGAGGGAGAACAAAAATTTATGCTTTCTTTTCCCACATTTTAAACAAAAGAAAAGTTCACCATTTTTCCTTCCTTATTTTCACTTCAAGGAGGAATAATATTATCCTTCCATTTCCCATGATAAATTTATCCATCAGAGTAAACGCACCCTTAGAGTTAGATACTAAAGTAGAAGGATGTATATATCGGGGACACTACTCATTGCCCTCATCCTGGTCCCTGTGTTTTTCTTTCAATTTAGGAACATATTTATCGGGATCGGGCTGCTGAGAGAAGAGCTTTGCACGGTGGGTTTGGTGTGGGTCCAGGACAGAAGAACTCACATATTAGTTCTGATTCAGCTCCATTGTCTCCTACTTTACCGGCTGAAGAGTCAGCAGCAGAGTCATTGAGCATGTCATTTGGGGCAGGAAGCTATGCCAGAAGAATTCTTGAAGGCATGGGCTGGAAAGAGGTACTTAGACAGCAAAATTATATTCAGTCTGGAAAAAGTATCAGTTGTAGTGTATGTTTAGGTTGCATTACTTTGGAGGATATATTTGATAAACGATAAATAAGATTGAGCATTTGAAGGATTACATGATCCAATAAGTTCAAAATCATTCAATTCAACAGAGCATGTAATGACATGACAACATCAGATGTATTTCAATTCTCGCAGCATGCAATACTTGCTCAGTTGAATGATGTTATCTATTGTGCTGTATAGGGGGAGGCACTCGGTCATAGCACGAAGGGCCTGATTGAACCTCTTCAGGCAACTGGAAACAAAGGAACTGCTGGTTTAGGTTGGGACGATCCCAGAAGAAAGTAACCTCACAGGGATCAAACTTCTCTTACATAGAGATAAATAGACTCTAGTGATCGTTATTTCACTGTTTGTGCAGATGATCATTCCTTCCAAGTGTTTTAGAAATGAGATGATGGAGCAGATGGAATCCTTTAATCAATACTTTGGACCTTGTATGCATTTGTAGTAAATCCTAATGTGTCAGTTTTTCATTCGTTTCATGCACTGCTAAGATCTTTGTAATTATGAGATGGTTAAAGCCTAAATGAGAAAGAATGACTGAAGAGAAAAACCAAAAGGAAATTCTCAAAATTTCATTGATTAAAGCAGTTCAACAAAAATCTAGTTTTCAGTTTGAACTTCAGCGGTAGGCAGCGCCTCATCTTTAGCATTTTCATCCATGGCTAGTCCTGTCTGTTCCTCCACACAGCCATCGTCTTTGTCTTTGCCATTGTCCTGCAGCTGAAGCTTCAGTTGTTGAATCTCGTCGTCTTTCTCTTCTAGTTTCTCTTGCAAGATGACCACCTGCAATAATTGACATCGGTTTATTACACATCAATCGAGCAAGTACAAATGTTTCTAACAAGCAATAAGTGAAGTCTCAATACTGTACATAAATCAGAGTATGGGGTTGCGAATTTACAACAAAACCTACCAACTCATTTGATCTGTCGACATCTCCCGTCACTTTCTCCATTAGCTTGCATAGTCCTGCAGAAAACAACACAATTCAAGGTAACAACAGCAAGCACATGAAAAGTGCATTGAAACCAGACAGCGACTACAAGTACCAGTTAAACTGTTAAACTGCGTAAATCTATAATCAACCACAAGATAGCGAATTTAATCCGTATTAGGGTGAGATTTTCCCTATAATAATGTAGTATATCGATAATAACTGTTCCGTAGTTGCATGAGGTGCAGAATTTATATATCATGCTGTGATCTCATAAAAACAAACCTTCAAGTTGACTCCTGACTTCCATATTTTGAGATTTTTGTAAAGCAAGTTTCATTGCCAGCTCATGAATCTGCCATGAACACAAGAAAAGTGAATAACTAGATTAGGTTTCTGATCATTCAACAAGCGCAATTTAATTCGTGTTCAGAAGTAGATAGATATATGCCTCGATGACTTGAATGTTTAAAATCCATCGTTAATACAAGAAGCACGATGATCAAGTTCTGACAATGCTTCTAAATGAGTGTATAACTGAGAGTGTTATGACAGCTTTCATGTTATAATAAATACAAAAGTTGATAACATATAAACTGATGGGTAAAAATCCAATACCTTTCCCTCGTTAGCTTGATTACCAATCTCCTCATTCTCTTCCTGCAGAGTCCTACATTTTGCCATCAACATCTTCCCCATTTTACTTTGTGGGGTGAAACTGACAGCAGCTATATTATCTTGCAACTCTTTAACTTTCTTGTCCTTCTCTTCCACCAAATTCTGATGTAAGATTGTTCAAGCAAGAAAAAATATTATTGAAATATCAAATATACATAAATACATGTCTACATGAGCATATAGTTGATGGGAGATATTATTTATTGGAAAGGTTAAGTACATGATTCAGAACAGTTTTGAGAGTGAATCAAACTAAGTTTGAGCATAAATAAGAAGAAGAACCTTTAATCTTGTGAACTCGTCATGGATAGCTGGGTCTAGCAACAATCTCCTCGCCTGCCAGGTTTACATAACCACGAACTCCCAAAAGTTATCTTATCCCTTTTAACAATACACTTTTCTTAAAACAAGCTAGAAAACTATTTTTCCAGTTTTAAAACTGAAATTCAAGAAACATTTTTCATTTGCATTGAACTAAGAAGCAGCTTTCCAGAGTTCTAAACATTTTAGGATCATTTGAAAGAAACATGAGAGGGATCTCATGCAGCAGTATGAAACAAATGTTCCTAATCAGCATTTTCCAGTTTACCTGCATTGATGGCGGTTTAAGCTGAGCTCTCAATTCTCTAAGAGCAGACTGTATCAAAGTAAGAACTACAGTAAGAACACGGATAGAATGCAACATACAATGAATACTTAGCTCTGTATAAAATAGGAAATTTAGACGTAATATAAAAATTAAAAAAACAACTGATTTTGGTGCATCAGACAATTTTTCAATAAGATCCTAACAATTATTCTCAACCCCTACAAATGCTGAAGCAATGCACAACCTCTACATCTATGTAATGCAAGTTTTCAGCAAATCTCTTTCCAAATATTAAATATAGGCATTGCATAACGGTCATGTTTAACGGCATTTGACTGGAAACAAGATACATCTCTGATAAGTCTGACAACCTTATTTTACAAAATCCACTCATCTTAACCTACAAAATTTGTGGTAACTGTGTCCTACCATAATGATGTCTCCTCACATCTACACAGATAATGTAAAATAAGCATGTATTTCAGCTAATTAAATGTGGAATAAAATAGATGCACGTCTGCAGCTGATGATGCATGCTTAGTAACTTCTCACCTTTAAATCAGCTATCTCCTGCTCCCGTTTTGCAAATGTCACAATGAATGCAGCTTCTTTTTTCTTTGCTCTCTCAAGCTAATAGGAAAAGCATAAAGAAGAAACTAAGTAGATAATCAAGCATGAACTTGCCACTATAAGAGCCTTCAGATTCAGAACATACATGCTCTCTCAGAGACTCATCAGAGGATCTCAGAGTCTGGAGGTAGCTGACCACAAATCTTGGTTCTGACCGAGAAGCAATTAAAATATAAATAAAAACAAATAACATTATGGAAAATCAACTATATACTGACCAGTTACAGGATAAATATTAGTATATAAGAAAATTGTAGAAGCAAACCAGGAGTTGCGCCTTGGGGTATGAAAGACTCATTCTGGAAAGATGAGCGCCACTGCTGAATCTCAGACTTAGCATCTTCAAGCTTCGTCTGAAGTCCAAGACCATATAAAATGTTACCAGTTAAAAGATGACCCAATTGAGAAAACTAACTGAGCAAATTGAGAACAAAGAATTCAAATATCATTGTCCTGCAAAACCTCTCAGGTATCTCCTACATATATACCTGGCATCTTGAGAGTTCATCTTGACAGTTCTTGAGGCTACAAAGAAAGCCAGTGATATACCAATTAGCCTCATATGATCGAGCTATAACAAATACTGCCAAACTTGGCAGTTTATATAATTATATGAACTAAGCCTGTACTAAATGGGCACTTGTTTATCGAGTCCTTCCATTCAGGAGATGAAAATGATAGCAATACCTCTCACGAAGAGACAAAATCATCCCAGTTGCTACTCCAGGAGCAGTTTCCTCCACCTTTAGATTAACCTTAAGTGTAAACAAACAAATCAGAGTCAATTTCAATATTAAGAACCACATAATAGCAGGTGTAAGGCACACAACTTAAACAAATTAAAACTAATCAGTGCATTATTCCCTACTTTTTGTCCTTGTTCGATTATGAGAAAGACAATGAAAGCCTCAAAACATGCATATCCCACGGAAAAGTGTAGTAAGAATAATATGAATAGATGAAGACTATCCTAGTCGGCCAAATTACATTTCTCCAACTAAAATTAAAACAAAGATTGAAATATTGCGCTGATATTAGAAGAATGTCACTTCCCTACTAGCTAATATAAATTTACAAAACTCTTTCTTTAGTTTATTTTTATAGGAGAACATCATCACATTAATAATTCAAGGACATTGTAACAACTAAGTAGAGATTTACAAATTTCGGAATACTAAAACAGTAAACAGCAGTAAGAGGAACCTTTTTAGACCCAAAAATATCATCTTCATCATCGTCGAGATCTCCAAAGCTTCTCTTAACACCTAACAAACAAAATCAGGTTTTAAAAAAAACAGCAAAATCATAAAACAACGATGACATTCTTCAACTCAATTAAATCAGTTAGTCCGGATAACCTGAACTCCTTGCAGCATTTCCCCCCGCAAAATCGCCCCCAAATTCATCCTCCTGCAATTGCAAGAGTTCAGTCAAAAAAGATTGAACAAAAAACCCCTCTTTTTGGAGGAGAGGCAACAATTAATGGACCGCATCCAAAGGAAGCGGCGGGCGTTTATAAGATTACATCGTCGATATGGTCACGTGACGCCATGGCAATTCGAATGCTGAATTGGGAAGGGACTGAAATTTGAAATTGAAACCCTAGCCGAGCGCAAATCCAATTGGAGAGGTGTAGTAGTAAGAATAGTGGGATGCGCCCCAGAGGAACGAAGCCGGTCAAGGTATTATCGCCTGCGATCACAATACTAGTAATATTTCTTGCGACCTACACGTGGCACTCCACTGCTGGATGACGTTGTGTCTATAGTATTTAACTAGTACTCGCCATGTGATGCACGACAAACATCGAAATTAAACATATTTAAATAAATAAATATAAACATTAAATATAATAAAATATTAATATATACTCTCTTCGTCCCATTAAAAGTGATGAATTACTTTATTACACGTAAAACAAAGAGAATGTGTAAAGTAATTAAAAATGATAGGGCCTACACTTTTTATGAGTTAAACTTTACTATTTATGGAAACAAGTCACTTATAATAGAACAACCTAAAATTGAATACAAACCACTTTTAGTGGGACGGAGTGAGTATAATACTCCATTCGTCTTATAAAAACATGAACAAACATTTCTATTTTAGTACACTATCCCGCCACAATCCCTTTACTTTTCATCTATACTTTTCATAAAGTGGGACCTCTTTTCCACTC
The DNA here is from genome assembly GCF_028751815.1 of Salvia miltiorrhiza. NCBI lineage: Eukaryota > Viridiplantae > Streptophyta > Magnoliopsida > Lamiales > Lamiaceae > Salvia > Salvia miltiorrhiza. Next base: position 30,622,626 of record NC_080390.1, read on the forward strand.
ACAATACACTTTTATCTAACATTTCTTAAAACCCATGTCACTTACAAATGTTCATGTTTTTGTGAGACGGAAAGAGTATGTTTTAAAAATAAAATAATCCAAACCACATCAATTACTCAATAAAAATTTAAATTTGAAAATATATAAAGTGTAATAATAATTATATTTATTGAATAAATAAAAATTAGCATTGCACATTATTAATATAGAGTATTATGCGTCACAATAAATAAACAAATATTTTCATACAAAAGAACGTAAATAAAAAATCATATTTGAAATTATATTTTTAATATACTCCCTCGATTCCTCCCTGATAAATGTATTACTTGGTGGGCGGCACGAGTATTAAAAAATGTTTGATATATAATATGTTGAGTGGAGAAATAGACTTACTATTTTTTGGGTGTGGTGTTTTTAAGAGATAAAAATGCAAGGAATTGTATATGGTCATATCATAATATAGACGTGATACATCTTTAAGAGACAAACGAAAAAAAATGATACTCCTTCCATCCACGAAATATTGTCTTAATTTGTCATTTTGATTCTTCCACAAAAAGTTATCATAATATATTTTTAGTAAATTTGTGTGTTCCTTTCTCCACTCACTAACATGTGGGCCACATTCTTCACTCACTAACTTAATTAACTTTTTTCACTTTTCTTCATTTGTGGGCTCCTTTCTCCACTAACTATAAATAAACAACACAAATTTTCTAAAAGTCTATGTCTCCCTCTTTTAGGACAACATTTCGTTAATGGAGGGAGTACATTTTTTCATCCACGGATAGAATATATAACTAATTATTCATATATAAAGTTATATGTTAAAATTAATATAAAAAATTATTTTTTAAAAAAGTTATGAAATGAACCAATATATTTTTATTGACCTTTATTTTATTCTAAATTATTATAGTTAAAAAAACATGTAAAACATAAAACGTGATACCTACTTATTTTTCCTTAAAATACAAAATAATACATATAGTAGAAAAAAAAAAAGTAAACATGTCATTAAAGAGAGAGGATATTTCGAAAAAAATATTTTTCATGATTTTTAAAATTATTTTATAACTTTAAATTACCATAACTTATTCATTGTAAAATTATTTTTCATGATTTTTAAAATTAAAGAGTGTTAGGTCCGGGGGGTCTCGAATAGGTGTATGGGGGGGGAATACACCTATAGGCTATTTTTAACTCTATCTACCAACCTCAATCAGAGGGATCTCAGTCAGAGATAGAAAAGAAACTTTTCATGCAAATCAGACACTTGTTTAACCGAAATTAGTTTTGACCAACAGGGTTGACGACTGATACTGAAAGCTCTTCAGTAAAGAGTTATCAGTTAAGTCACTGGAACTTAACTGATCCACGTAAGGGCTTCAGTCGAGTTTGCAAAGATAAAGATGATATCTCTCTTCCTTACTATCAGAGGATAGTGAGTCAGATTGATATCATACGCAGCGGAAATTAAACTTAGTTTCGAATAGCCTCGGTGGAGCAGATAGTTGGATTAGGGTTTCTCTAGCTGTTAGTCGGTGTTCAGTTTTATCAATTGAAATAGCACAGTTATGAAAGTAAAACTGAAAGCTGTAAATAACACAGAGACTTTTACGTGGTTCGGAAAAACTCTTTCCTACATCCACGGCTGGTTGATCAGACCAACAATCCACTCCGCAAGTGCTTGTCTGGTGCACTGCAAACCGTAAACTGAAGATAAACTCTCTTCAGCACCTACACACCTCGCGTAGGGTTTCCCCACCTACACACCTCGCATAGGATTTCAGCACCTACACAACTCGCGTAGGGTTTCCCTGCTAAGCACACCTCGTGCTCAGACTTCCCTTTCAGAGTTCAGAGTACCTTCCTGAATCTCCGAGTCACTCAAACACTCTTATGGGGGAGAGGTTTAAACGAGTGCCAACTATACTTGCAAAGAACAAGTTCTTTGAAGCAAGTTTGACCTTTGGCTTCTGGGTACACAGAATATATGCCTAGGGTCTAAGAGAATGTATGTAATCAGCAGTGACTGATTTTGGCTTTGGAATTCTCTTCTTCGATTCAAGCTTTGAGCGGTTAAGCTTTAGGCTGAGTAGCTATTTCGGCAGAGCTTCAGCTTATGTCGTTGAATCGGTGAAGATTGAAGTGATCCTCGAGCGCTATTTGTAGGAGAACCCTTGAATAGATCCGTTGGCGTAAATCGTATTCAAGATTTCTTCCGTTGGAGAGCAATTCGAATTTGGGCTGAGGCTTCAATCTTCGAGGTTCCTTGTCTGTGTGGAAACGGCTCTCTTTGAAGGACAGGAGATGTGACATCTCTGAAAAGTAGCCACCAGATAGGAATGACCTCTGCAGAGATAAGATATTGAGATATCTCTGCATTTAATGCGGCTGTACTTGAGCGTATGTGGCTTCCTCTGAACATTGGAAGATCAGTCCTAGGAGGAATGTTCAACTGATACTTGACTTTAGTATCAGTCCATGGCGCGCATTAAATAATCAGTTTTCAATTGATTCTTCAACTGATACTTCAGTTGGTAACTCCAGTCTTCAGTATTCATTCTTCAGTCTTCAGTCTTCGACACCGCAACTAAACTAGAAACGAACTCTAACACTTGAGTTCAAAACGATTCTAGTCTATTACATTTAAGTCCTATGAATTTTGGTATCATCAAAACAAGGGTTAGGATATTCCACAAGGTTCCCAACAAAGAGTTTTAAAATGAATCAATATAATTTATTTCTCCTTAATTTTATTAAAATTTATTATAAATAAAAAATGGGTAATGGCCCCTAAATTCCTTAATTGTTTTCTTTTATCGCATTTTGCATTTTCTTCAAAAAATCTGCCTAAATATATCTAAATTATTTAATTAATTTGATTTTGCAACACATGTTGGTTTATCCACAAATTTCCGTTGACTTGGCAACCAAAAAAGTGACATGGCGCTATCGGTCGATGAAGCGAACGACGATGTTTTCTTCTAAATAAAACGTCGTCGTTTGAACTTAATTTGAATTAAGGTTCAAATCCTCTTAATTGATTTAGGAGTTTAGGTGTTGGGAAAATTCTTGGTTTCAAAGATGCCAAAATACAATGATACTAAGATTCAATGATGGTCAAGCTAGTTGATGGATCAGAAAGTTCCCAGCTACAGTGAAGTAAGCTGAAATCTAAATCAAAATAAAAACTTAGAGAAATTCTATGAAGAAGTCAAAGGTTGCTAGAAGTTCCAACTGAAGAGAATATCCTAGATGAAGAAGAAGATTTCGCTGAAAAAGAATCATAGCTAAAGACAGAATTCCCGCTAAAGTGAAGATCCAGCTCAAGAGGTGAACTAACTGATGAGGAGATCCAGTTGATGAAGAAGCTCATCAAATGTTCAGATCCAGCCAATAACCAGGAAGCAACTGATACGATATTATAGTTGACTTTCAGTCCACTGAAGTGGCCCCATTGAGATCATTTGTACCTAACAATCCATCCAACGTTCAAGTAATATGAGGGAATAAGCAAGCAGATTCACATGTTGAATTAAACAGATTTTCACAAGAATTAGCAACTGGCAGTTTTCGTAGAACTGCCATAATTTCCTCTATAAAACTCCAAATTTGGTGAAATTAGCAGCCATGTGAATAAGATTCTTTGGAAACTAATTATTCTATCTGTTAATTGATTGGTATCAAACTCAACTAACTCATTATCAGCTGAACCTATTCCTTAGACACAACTCTAATTAAGCAAAGAAAGTTGTAATTGGTATATTCTTTCCCCCTTCCCATACACCAATATGCACTTGCTCGAGACCAACATTAGGGTTAATATTTCATATATAGGCCATTCCGTTCCTTATGTGCGAGCGAACGACTAAAACTTCCAAGATGAGAGAGTGGGGCTTCTTAAGCTTGAAACAATGGGAAACTCGTCCACTGGTTCATGGAGCTTGCCACTGAGACCTAGCAAAGTTGTGAGGCCAATGAATGTTAATGGGGTTATACTATGCAAGTAGGCATATCGATCGGTTCGGATTCGGTTACTCGAAATCGAATTGGGCCAAAATTCACTAACCGTTCCCATACCGAAATGGATGTACAGTTACCCAATGGCCAACCTATTCGGTTATTTGGGTATCCGAACACTCTTTTAAAAAATAAATCTTGCAAAAACTATTGCTTAGCGGATTCGAATACGAATCTCCAACCAATACACTACGCTACTTATCCATTGCACTAAGACTCTTTCTTGTTCTCTTAATACAACATAATTTTATTTTAATTAAATATCAATTTTTTTAAAAAAATAATAATTATAATATATATATATATATATATAAAATTAAATTAAATAAAAATTGGTTATTCGGTTAACTCGAATCGGTTATCGGCTTAACTGATACCCAAAATTTTTGAAAATTTAATAATCGATACCTAGTCAATAACCGAAAAAGTTGGTTATCAGGTAACCAAACCCGAATAACTCAGTTCAGTTATCGGGTTATCTAATACCCGATATCCGTTTAGACAGCCCTCTATGCAAGCATGATCTTTAGGTGAATTACAAGACTTCCCACACGTAGAAGAACACAGAACGTAGATTCTATCGATGTGGTGTTCGAAATGTAAGTTTTAGGACAAATGCCTGATAATGTATAAATTTGTTTTTTTTTTCTTCTTTTTATTGTCAATTGTAATTTCTATTTAATTATTGCAATGTTTGAATTTCAATTTAATGAATAAATATTTTTCAAAAAACAATATTTATTATAACTTTGAAATGTCTTTAAATTGGAAAAATAAAAATAAAATTTTTAGAGCTTATTTTAGAACCCGCAATGTGGATGAGGGGCTCTTAAGTGGGGACCACCTTTGGGGTGTGGATGCTCTTAAACATTATTATAATTGAAATATATAAATAAAAGATACAAAAGATATTAGAAATGAAATAAACTTAATATAAAAAAAGAAAAAAAAAATTGCATATTCAACATTAATAGGATAGAGAGATAAAATAAAATGTTTTAAATTTTAATTTCTTATAACTTATTTATTTAAAATTTATTTTAATAATTTTTATACCATATTAAAGGTCATACCATGATCTTTAATTTAAGATGCATATTGCATAATTTTTATTAATCAATTTTGACGATATATAGAAAAAATTAAAATAAAAAACAAAAAACAAAGAGAGAGAAAATTGGAAGGAGAAGAGAATAAAAATGGTGGCAAAATTTTGTCGAAGATGAGAGAGAAAAAAAAACTCTATTTTTATACTCCTTCTGTTCCAATTTCATAGGCTGCAAGATCTTAACACTGATGTTAAGAAACAAATACTCTATATGTCCCATTACAAATGTATCACTTTCCATAATGGGACGTCCCATTACAAATGTCTCATTCCTTTTTTGACAATATATTATCTCTCTATACATAATACTCCATTCGTCCCTGAAATAACTTACTCCTTTTCCTTTTTGGGACGTCCTCCAAATAACTTCCTCTTTTTTCTTTTTATTTTTGGACAACTACCCCACCACTAATAATACTTTATTTACTTTTACTTTTCACTTTTTACTGCTCACAATACTAATTATAACACATTTTCACAACTTTCAATAATAATCATAACACTTTTTCTCCACTATCAATGCACGTTACAACTTTTCCTTAAAACCCGTGCTGTCCCCAAAGAGGAAGCCATTTCAGGTACGGAGGGAGTATTTAAATAATTTCCACCAATCCACTTTATCTACTTTATACACATTTCTTAATCTCCGCTCCAAAAATAATGGGACATTTGTAATGGAACGTAGGGAGTAGGTTATAATAAAACAACAGAGAAAAAGTTACTTTTTTTTATGCTATATTTGTTAAAATAAAAAAAGTAGGAGAAAGAAATGAAGCTATTCTTTTTTAAATGAGAAGTTATGTGTGAGGCATAATGGTATATGGTATAAATCATGAGTTATGTATATATTTTTTTTTTTTTGGTTTGAGACAAATGAGTTATGTGATGTTATTGTTATGTATTGATTTTTTTTTCTTTTTTTGAAAATGACCCATTGAAATGAAACGTTCAAATAAGAAAATGTGACCTATTGAAGTGAGATTTAATATAGATATTTTCAAGTTTGAAATAAATTATTATGTATGTACTTAGATTCATTACAATACAAATTTTCAGATGTTAACTGTTACAATTATCGCATTTTTCCCCCTAATTTTTTTTATCGTATTTTCTATAGATATTACGTAAAAGTAAGATTTATTAGGTGCTCGAAAAGAAAAAGATTTATTAGACTAAAAATTTCATTGGCCATTTTTTAAGGGTAAAAATATCATCAGTTCCGAAAAGGTAAATAGAAAATAGAGGGCTAGGCCCATGCCACTAGTCATGGGCCTTTTGTGCATATCTTGGAACATAATTATGTTTTGCTAATAGTCTAATTAAGGGCCCATGAAGGAATTGAATATTAAACTTTAGTTGCCTTCACGTAAATAAACCAAAAAAGTTGATTATGATGTCGTAATCCTACTCAAAGCTTAGATGCTTACGACGAATCAAACCATATATAGCTAAGTTTGCACCTCCACAATAAACCCCATCTTTGCTTATTTAAACTTGATCTTAGTTGTTTACAATAGATATTTTTAATTTCTCGCCTTCTTTATTTCAAAAAAAAAGGAAAAAAAAAAAAAACTTACCTTCAGTGTTCATGAATTCACTCTGATAACTAATTTGATTTTGATTATATTGATCTTGCGACTAGGAGTGTAATCGAACCGAATAGTGGTGTGCTCAAGTTTGGTTTGTTAAGTATCGAATCGAATCCCGAACTTTACTTACCGAATACTTTGAGGCTCACGAGCCTAATCGAGCCTATACGAACTTTCTAAATTTATATTTATATTCATAATATTGATTATTTTATTTTAAAAATAAATTATTTTATTTAAAATAATAAATATATTAATTATTTTCTTATAACAAACAAAATTAATTAGAGATTTAATACAATTATTATTAATTTTAGTGGATAAATATAAGTTATGTCTACTAATAATTTATATTTTTCAAGCTGAATCACTTGACGAACATGTTCACGAGCTAACGAGCCGAATACTACTAAGCTCAAGTTTGGTTTGTTTATTTTACGAGCTTCTCTAAACGAACTTGAACGAGCTTTTTTCGAGCCGAGCTCCGAATAGTTCATGAGGGCTTGGTTTATTTACAGCCCTACTTGCAACTCGCTAATAAATCACAAAAAAAGTAGGTTGAAGTAGACTTATATTATTAAAGGGTAATAGCTGAGCTAGCCTTGAAGAATTGCCCATTTCAAGAAAGTGAAAAAAATGTTGGCAAATATGGTGGTATGCCATCTATGTAGCATACCCTAACTACAAATATAAAATCTTGGTAGCATCTACTTTCCTGTGCCCAATTTTGTTTGCTTGGGCACTGAAGTTTTCTTTTAGTTTCCCTTTGATATTAAAGAATTTGCACTTTTTTGTTAGGTGGGATGCTGTGGGAGATGAAGACAACAAACCTTTTCCCCATGCCCTCAAAAAAGTTGACGAAGCTTTCAAACTTTGCTGCTAATTATATTGATTTAAACATTTCAGCCTCTTAACTTAAGATTATAAGAGAGTTGTATCTTGTCCGACAGAGAGAGAGAGAGAGGAGACAAAAAAATGCACTAATATGTCCTAGATTAGACAAAACGTCTTAGTAGTGGATAGATAAATTAATATGCTTAATTAAATGGACAAATTATTTGCTAAGTAGGGAATTTTTTTAAGGGATAATTGCATAGAATATCACCAACTTTGAAGAAAATCCAAATTCCCCACCATCTTTAAAAAATCCACAAAATATCAAATACTTTCAAGGTTGTCCATTCTCCCCACATTCATCTTCATGATAATTACAAATTTACCCAATATTTAGACAAATTATAAAAAAGACCCCCACATCATCAAAGTAACAACAAAGAACCCCAACATGCTCTTATTCAAGGAAAAATTACCCAAAATTATTATGCAATAAATATACCTTTCGTCGACTGGTCACCTTCAGGAGCTTTTGTCGCGTTTTACGGACTTCCTGCCTCCTCAGCCTTCGTCCAACCACGCACTCGCAAGAGATGGTTGCAACCTTCTTCCTTCACTGTGTTTCGGCTTTCGCCGAATGGTCACCTTCAGGAATCAGTTTCCCTCCTTCACTGTGTCTCGACGTTAAATACTTTTGTTGATAAATGAAAAGAAAATATTTTTACTCAACCGGAAATTAGGCTAAAATAAAGCGTTAAAAGAGGAATTATAAAATACTTATTTTATTTCATAATAATCTCCCTAAGGGAGGAGACTAACTTGTTTAGCTACTCATAGTAGCTAATTCTTGTATACATAAAATAAAAGAAACTAAAACTAGAATTGAAAAAACTTTGAAAACAAAATTAAAATACAAAGATAGTTTTCTGAAGAGAGAGTGTGTTATGTGAGTAAGGTTGTGAAAATTTTTCGATGATGACTTCTCTCCAGAGCTTGGGTTTATATAGAGGTTTGATGCCCTCTATAATTGCTCGGTAGTTGGCCTTGGATTCCTTCTTCGTGGCCAGCTTGCTTGGATGGTGATAGCCACCTTCTTTTGTCGGCCATTATTGCCGACACAAGTTAGTGCCTTCACATGGAGTTGAACCTTCCTTTATCCTTTTGTGAGGTCCAGCTGCTTTATCCTCCACTCAGCCTTTTTTCCTTCTTTCGGTGAGTGGTCGTTTTCATGGTCTCATCCTTTACTATTTCATTGATAATGCTGTGGGGGGGCCAGCCTGCAACTTTTCCACCATCCTTTGTCTTCTTTTGATGAGTGGAGCTCCTGTAGAATTACCCACTTCGGTCAGTGGGTAGTTGGCCTGCATTTTTATCCACCCACTTTTGTCGTTTCTCTTTTAGTGGGCGGTCCTCCTGTTTTGAGTCACATGACTCCCTTTTCTTTGTCGGGCCCCTTACTTTTTTGGTGCCCGCGGTGTTCGTCCCTGTGGAGTCTTGTGCTCCTCATACTCGTCGGATCGGAACTTCTTTTTATTAGGCTTCGGAAAGAAGCCTTTGCCTAACTCCGGTTCTTTCTGCGTGGGACACTCCGCGCAGATATGATCTACCCAATGGCCTAGATGGGCCATGTTGCAGAACTTGTGACGGGTTTCTTTGCTTCCCGCCACCTTGTTACGCCAGAGAGTTTGCCTTTTTTCTTCGAAGGCCTTCTCCGCAAAGCTCGTGGTTTTTCCTGTCATAGAATTTAACAAGAAAGATCCAAGTCCTGCATTATGCGAGAACTTGAATTGGTACTTTACTTTGTCCATCTCCGTGAGACAGACCCATAGTCCCCATGCACGTCTTGTGGAGATTTGTTCCTCCGTAAAAGTGGTGACGATGGAGATCTGGTGATCTGGTGCCTTAATTCTGTTTAAGGTCGCCGTGTCGGGTCTCCGAAGCTTAATAAAATGAAAAACTTCATGATTCCCTTTGCCTGCTGGTTCTGGAGCTGCACTAAGAAAATATAACTCCAGGACATCTCCCCGGTTAAGGGACTGGTTGTTCGACCAAGCATCATAGACCGTCTCTTGGATCCACCTTGGTAGACCCTTGATTTCGCTAAATGTTGGCGATGTCGTATAAACTGAGGCTAATGCCCCGAATTCATACCACTCTTTGACCTCCTGAGGATTAGCTCCGGTGGTCATCCAAATGCGAGGATATTTTCCCGCAACATCAACCCGGCAATAGTTCGGATTGAGCCCTTTTCTGGTATTGAGTTTTTCCCATCTGGACTGGTACAGCTGCCAAACAGGAGAAATTTCAATAATGTAAGTATCAATCTTAGATTTGCCTGTCAGCGGCCTAAGACTGATCTCTCCCTCTTTTTCCCCAGAGGTAGATGGTTGACTTGTTGGTTCGGGCTGCGAAGCCTTAGCAACAACTTTTCCTTGAGGATCCGGTTTTGACACCTTAGCCTTAGGACTCTTGCTAGGGGTATTTGAATCCCCTGCTACAGGTAATCCGGCCTGTACGGTAATGCCTGCTTCGATCATGGGAGCCATGATCCCGCGCAGGAGCGGCTTGTGGGTTGCATCATTAAGATTTAACATCTTCTTGATACATTCTCGTATACGGTTGGTTACTTTGGATTCATCATCCATTTGTATCATTCCCGCTTGTTTGGCATGGAGTAAACACTCTTACCATTCTTGTTGTAGCATCTCCAAGTTGTCCAGGAGCTGCCTCTGGTTCTCCATGATAGAGTCAACCTCAGTTGGCTCCATCCCTTGTTAAGAAATCTGCAAGAATATTTTGATCAGATTTCAAGATGACAATATCATAATCATAATATTGGCATTCTGCTTGCCATCTAAGCAATCTAGCCTTTTCAGGTTTAGATTCTATCTTTTTTGTTAAGAAAGCTTTAACATTAGTGTTATCAACTTTCAAAACGAATTTCTTAGCCAGTAAGAAAAGCGGCCATTTTTTGAATGCCTTTCTGACTGCATAAAATTCTTTCTCATTGATGTGTCATCGCACAGCTTCACTGTCGGAAAAAAGACCGCTACAGTATCTGCAAGGTTCTTCTCCATATGGGGTGATCTTTGTGAGCACTGCCGCCCACCAGAAATCACTCGCGTCAGTATAGAGGACCAAATCATCCTCGTCTTGTGGTATTGAAAGTTTCGGGAGAATTTTGCAAATCTCTTTTAGCTTCTTCATACCCTCCCGATGCTCCTCCTTCCATATAAATGGAACATCTTTCTTCAGTAGTGGACTGAAGACTTTTCTTTGTTCTGCAAGGTTTTTGATAAACATCCCTGCAAAATTGACAACTCCGAGAAAACTTTGGAGTTGCTTCTTCTCCTTGAGATCCTCCGGGAAATTCTGGACCTTTTCCACAATATGGTCTTGTAGAATTATACCAGATTCATCGATCTCAATTCCCAGAAACTCCATCTTCTGGGTGGCTATGACTGCCTTCTTTTCAGACAGCACTAGTCCTTCTTGTTGACAAACATCCGCAAAGATCTCCAGATGCCTGACATGTTCATGAATGTTCTTTGATGCAATAAGAATGTCATCAATATAAACAAACATAAACGAGGAATAATCCTTGAAGAGATTATCCATTTTTCTTTGGAATATCTGAGGCGCGTTGGCTAACCCCATTGGCATGACATTCCAGACATAATGTCCTTGTGGAGTTGAGAAGGCTGTGAACTTCTTACTCCCTTCCTCCATGCGAATCTGGTAGAAACCTGACTTGCAATCGAATTTTGAGAATACCCTTGCACTTCTGATGCAGTTGATAAGGTGTTCTCTGCTTGGGATGAAATATCCGTCAAACTCAAGAATATCATTAATTCCTTTGTAATTAATGACCAATCTTGGCTTTCCTCGCTTGATCTCCCCATGATTTCTCACCAGAAATCCAGGACTGTTGTAAGGCGACTTTCCTGGTTCGATCAGCTTCAAATCAAGGTGTTCCTTGATTATACTCCTCATATCCTGTTGATCTTGAGTATTCATCAGGATAGGTCTGAACCTTACGAACTCATGCTCCTTTCCAGTTTTAACTTTCAAGGTAGCTTTGAGTTAGTTCTTGTCCCACCATGCCAAAGGATTCTCATGGTAACACTTCTGAATCCTCCTTTTGACGTCGGCTATGGACACATGTTCTTCTTCCTTGATATCTTTGTGTGATATCAGGGAGACTTTGAGGATTTGAGTTTCTTCATCGGAGAGATCTGGGAATCCCTCGGTTCTACATTTGAGCAGAACGTCTCTGAATCTCCGTTGATCCTTCATTTGTGGTCTCCGGAGTCTGCCATCATCACTACGCTTGCTGCGAAATTTTAATGGCATCGAGCGATTAAAAGCTCCTTCGAGCCTTTGCACAATGATCTTGTGGTCACAATTAGTTGTGAACACCAGCCTTCTAGCCTCATTGTCCTGTGTTTACCGCTTGAAGGTTTGCAGAAAATTATTTCCGAATAATATATCTGCTCCGGTATCATGGAAATATATCGGTGGAGTCTTGACCTTGTACCAGGGTGTCTGTCCTGCACCACCTATCAATATTTCCGTTTGTTTTACTCCCTTTGATAAGAGCAAAACCTTCTTGGAGAAATCCCTTCCCGCAATTCGAGGTAGTTTTTCTTCAAGTAATGCTGGAAAGACTCCTCGTTTTGCCGTACAGATTCCTGCTCCTGAATCTACATAAGCAGCAAAATATTCTGCTTTGAACTTCTCATATAACATCCCAATAGAGATGTATATCGAGAATGGACTTGTCATCAGATCAGCAACTTCTGTCTGCCGATCGTAATCTCCATTCCACTTGCTTTCCACGACCATGGTTGATATTTGTCGAGGAAATTGCGTCCTAAGATCAGAACGTCAGTTTCTTATCCGGCTTGGCCTTCGACTTGGATTTCAAAGCCTCCGACCTCCAGAATTCCGATATATCGGTTGCTTTCTGGATTTGCCAAATAATACAACATGTTGCAAGGAAACTTATTTTCCTTTTCGGTTGTATTAAATCTTGTGGAAACCCTTTTCCATCCTTCGGGACATTTGAGCTTAACCCTCATGTCTGGAACTGGTATTTCCTGAATCGCCTTTCTCTCATAAGATAGAGAGAAACTTCTTGTTATAGGCCCTGAAGTTAGCCTATTTCCTTGGAATGATAGCCTTGGTGCTCCCAATTTGAGACTCTGGTCATGGCTTAGCACCTGCTTGTCTCCTACGTCGATGTCGATTTCCCTGATCTGGGAATCTCCACTCGATTTGGATTGACTGCCTTGGCTACCTCCTTGAATATTTCTGGAATTTCAATAAATTCCTTTCCCAGAAATAATTCTGTGTGGTGGGAATTCGATAAGGCATACGATACTTGATAGGTAAGCGAGTATGGCCGATTTCCTCCCGTCATAAGATCCTTCCTCTTGTAGTCCTGATAGAGTGTCAGGGCTCGGCTGAAAGATGAATCTTGTAGATTATAAGCGATTTGTGGGTACATCTCGGTTATAATCTTTTTGGCATAGAGATTGCCCGAAAAAGCTCTAAGAACTGCTTCTTTGGCATCCCTAATTCTCTTGTCGCAGAGTGCAACATCAATTGGTTGATCTGTCCCAGGGAAGAGGGCAAATTTGATTACCAACTGAATTGCTCCAATATGAATCCATTTAATCGTACTAGCGACTTCTGGCTTCATTCTTTTGAGATCCCGCCTTATATCTTCGGCTGGAACAAGTTGGATCTCCACATGGTTACTTGTAATCTCGATTGGAAGCGCCATTTCTCGGCTGGTAACGCCGAAATAAACATGATGCCTCCTTTTGAATGGACTCAAGCTGTGAAAAACTTGATTCAGTCTTCCACTAGAAAACCCTTGGTATGTTTGTACTTCCTTGGTTTCCTTCTTGAGTTTTTTCACGAGCTTCTTCAGCACCTCTTCTTGTGGGATCAGAAAATGACTGGTAAATCCATTCTGATCCTCCTTCTGAGTGTGGAAAACCTCGTTCTCTTCTTTAGTCTGACTCGTTCCCGGTTGATCCATTGGTCCAGTCTGAACCTGAATCTTCAGAACTAAAGACTTCTTCTTGTTCGTATATACTCTCATCAGAGGATATATCTTCAAATTGATACACGGGTATCAATTTCTGGTAGTAGAGGGCATCTTCGATATCCTGTGTGGATTCAAATTTCTTTATCCCTCTTCTCTCGTTGTCTGGGCAATTGGTAGAGATATGCCCTTTTGCACCGCATGTCCAGCAGTTGCAATCTTTGAAACTTTCATTTACTTTGGCTTGAGTACGCCTGAAAGTTTTCCTTGCCGGGATTCTCTTTTGAGATGAGAATCGATTCCTGGATGGTCCGCTCCGTTGGCCTGATTTGTAGGAGCGTGCCTTCTGTCTGGTCCACATAGTTCTTAGCTTCCAAGGACTTCTCCTTGATTTTTTCTCATAGGGTTGGTACCTATGTTTCTTTCTGCTCTTCCGTTGATACAACAATTCAGTCCCAATCTCTGTTGGAAGATCAATGTTGTCGCACATCAATGGAGATTTCTTGTTGAGTTTCCTCAATCTTTTGAGGTTTCTCTGGTCCGCCGCTTTCTGGCACCATTCGGGCAGCTTCTTGTGAATGTAGGGCATCCGCCTTGATGCACTATCAAGTGGATAATTCCCTGGTGACACGTACTCGTTGATGAGCATCTCCCTCCATGGACTCAGGAACTTTGTGAAAAAGAGGTCCTTGGCAGTTTGATCATCAACTACCATATGAACATATAGGGTGTACAGGCGCAGAAATTCATCAAGAGCTTTGGGCTCTAGCACCACCAATCTTAGATTGTAAAGTGCCTGTTGATATTTTTTGCGCTTCTCCTCTGCTGATCCTTCGAAAAAACCCATTCTAAGAAAATGGATTTTAATCTGCTTGGTAACCAACTCAATGATTTCAGAAATTAATGTATGGCTAAACAAATCATTCTTTCCCTGAGACTCGGCTCTATCCCAGAATTGTTTTTCCATGCCTGCAAGACTTGCTTCAAAGATCTTGACAAATTCTTCTTTGTCATAATCTATCGTGGCAATCACGATTTTCAATGATGAAGCCCATTCATCGATGAGACTCTCCCAATCTTTGAAACTAGCTTCATCAAGGTTGAGAATCAATCCGTATGGATGGATTGGTTCTAATGTGGCCTTTCCTACAGGAGTATCTCGCATCTGAGGCCGTCGTCGTCTGGTTCGTTGAAAATGGCTCTCATTTTCTTGAGCCCCACCTTTCTTTGACGACTCTCCTTCTTGATGCTCAGTTTTGGGCACCCTTTCTTCTTGGTTCATCTTTAGATCAACCATATTGAGGTTAGCAAAAGATTCTGCTAACTCATGTAAGTCTTCTAATCCGATTCGATCGAGGTTATTCATTTGCCTTTCATAATTCGGATTATGTCCTCCGGTTGCAACTCCTTGGGTGCTGCATCGAGTAGTAGTGGATACGTCGGGTCTTTGGACATTTATTCTGAATTTTTCCGGAACATGGTTTTCGCCTTTCACTGTCTTCCACTCTTTTCTGGATATCACGCAAGAGGGTTAGGATTTCCTCTTGTTTGAGTGATATCCTGCTTATCTCCATAGGTAGTTCATACAGCTTGACGCCGTAATATTCCACCGTTCTTTGAATCTCCCGTAAGTTGACGTTGTCGGAAGAATTCGGCTCGATCTTGTGGTAGCTTGGATAAGCTACTCCCGCTTTGTCCTTCGGTTCCATCAAGTATGATATTGATGGAGGTAGGCTCTGGCTTGTCTGTTTGCCGATTTGGCCACGGCATTCTCCAATAGGGCATCAAGAAGCTCCTGGATGTTCGTAACGATCTCACGAACAGTCTCCTCGTCTTCGGTAATATTGAGCATAAGTGCTCGCCAATACCATCGTAATTCACCCATTAGGTGACTAGCCTCTCTTTCCAAAATTTGAAAAGATATCCTGCATACAAGACATCTCGGACATTCGTCCGGATCCATTCCAATCCTTATGGAGTCTCCTCCCACATAGGTTAATCCCAAAGGTAAATCATAAAATAAAATAAATATAATATAATTCCTCAATTAAAACCCGCTCTGATACCATTTTAGGCGAGCGTGGGTTTGCATGTGTTATAATTAGGGTAATTAGATAAAAAGTTCCAAAAGTGGGGTGGTTGTGCAATTTTTTATGTGATGGGGTCAATTTTACATTTTCAAGAAAAACAGGGGTATAATTTGAAATAGTCAAGAATAAGTCCATGGGCAAATTGAACACAAATCAAAGTATGTGATATAATTTGGATTTTTAGAAGTTCATGGGGAAAATGGATTTTGGACATAGTTGGTGATATTATACGCAATTATCCCTTTTTTTAAATAAATAATCATATCGTACATTTATGTTTCTTTGCTCTTGATTGGGTATTGGTTGAATATTTTAGACCGTTGATTTAAATAAGAAAAAATTATTTTTCATATGCATAAACACCAACAGCCTAATATTGAAGGCAGAAGCTAATTAATCGATCACACGAACAAATCGAATATTTTACATAATTCAAGAACTTGCGATAAACAAAGTGTTACTCGATTAAGTAAAAAAAAAAGGTAAAAGTCACTGTCTGTCCCATCTTTTTAGCAAATTCTCAAAAATGTCACAATCTAAAGATAATACCAAAACGATACCCAACCTATCACAAAAATATCGTCCATGTCCTATTAAAATTTTCCGACAATTGAAAATTGACGTGGATTGTCGGAGTTACAACACGGCATATCAAGGTGGACGAAATATATCTAGCTGTAAAGCTTTTTAATTAATTTGCCTCTTAAAAAAAAAGCAGAACGACATCATTTGGCATAGAGGTTCCTAACTTTGAAATCTCAAATCCAAATCGCCATCTCTATCAGTATCAAGGTTTTTGGCACGCTGTCGCACACCTTCAATCCGGCACCACCTGGTTGAAAGCCATCATCTTATCCCTAATCAAGCGAAAACGCCACCACATCGCCGCCACCAACCACCCTCTCCTCACACAACCGTCACGATCTCATCTCCTTCCTCGAGATCAAGCTCTACGCCCACGGCTGCAACCCCAACCTCGCCTCCTCGCTCCCTCGCGCGTGTTCGCCACCCACATGCCGTATGTCTCTCTACCGTAATCCGTGAACGAAAGCTCCGGATGTAAGCCCGTCTACCTCTGCCGGAACCCTAAAGACACCTTCATCTCCCTCTGGCACTTCACCAACAAGTTGAGGACTCCGGAAATGGGGGTCGGTTGAGCAGATGTTGAAACTGTGTAGCTTCGATCATCTGTGCAGTCTTGGAGTGAACAAGTAGGGGGCGTTATCGTCCGATGAGGAAAATAATGCTTTCTTCCGGCGGGGGAGGTGGGAGATTGGAAGAATTATTTGTTTATGCCAAACGATGTTGTTCTGCTTTTTTTAAGAGGCAAATTAAAAAAGCTTTCCAGCTAGATATATTTCGTCCACGTCGATATGCCATGTTGTAACTCCGGCAATCCACGTCAGTTTTCAATTGTCGAAAAATTTTAATAGGACACGGACGATATTTTTGTGATAGGTTGGGTATCATTTTAGTATTATCATGAGATTGAGACATTTCTAAAAATTCGCTAAAACGATAGGACAGAAAGTGACCTTTATCCGTAAAAAAAATAAGTACGCTCGATTTAGTCAAAAAAAGAAAAGTATATTGGTTCATTTTTTATGAATAAAAATATAGAGATATAATTTTTTCAAACTGGTCGAGATATAATATAAGGAGGTGATTGGTATGATGGAATGGAATAAGGATGGAATGGAATGGAAGTAGGAATTGAATATGGGTGGAAAATAAATGACAAACCTTAGTGATTCTTATGCTTGGTATGCAAAAGGAATACTAAAGGAATGGAATTGTGATTATTTGTTTAATTCAATTCCTAGCTAGAAATAAAGTTTAGGAATGCAATGAAATTATTTTATTTTATTAATACAATCCATGTATATATATTATACTATTGTTTATATAAATTTGATAGTATCTTATTTTTTCTAAAAAAAAAAGTATTCAAAAAAATATTTGTTATATTTTGAGTAAATAATAATAATAGTAATAATAATAATAATAATAATAATAATAATAATAATAATAATAATAATAATAATAAATAATGCATGTTTCATACAAATATACATGTCAAACATGTCAAAACACAAATTTAGAAGGATTAAGAATTGAATAGAATGGTTAATATACCATGATAGGTGGAAGGAATGGTGATTCCCAATCCATAGATGTAGGAATGGTGATTCCAAATGGAATAATGATTCCTACCAAAAAAATATACCAAGCAAATGAATGGAATGAAGGTAGGAATCACCATTCCATTCCATTCCTACCTCCATTTTATTATACCAATCACCTCCTAAGGTTCTTATTCTTTCCCTTTAAAAAAAAATATAAGAGTAGTTTTTTTAGAATAGATAATAAGCTTATGGCGGATGCTTTAGCTTCTTTTCTCACCGATAATTTTGAATTTGGTGAGCTTGTTCGGCGGTGCAAAGATACTATATGTTCGACTAATTTAAAATCAAGCATATTAATTAATAGAGAAGCAAAAAATTAAGCATATTAATTAATAAAGAAGCTAATTTTGTAGCGCATGCTATTGTTCGATCGGCTATTGTTAATCTTGATGTGTGGATTGAACCCCTAAATTTTGAGATTGACGATATGCATATTTACAATTGTACGTATTTGCCTTTTGAAATGATGATATGATATCTATAATTTTATCTAAATCTTTTATTAAATGAAGAACTTGTATACTCCCTCTATCCTAATTTTTAGTATCCATTAGAGAGTGACACGAGTTTTAATAAATTTATTGGATGTGTTGTGAGTGGAATAAGAATTTCACGTTTCATGTAAGTGTTCAAATAATTAAAGTGGAGTAAGAGTCTCATCTATTTTTATTAAAAATATAAATGAATATTAAAATGTGGGACGAATTAAATTGAAAACATGAATATTAAAACTTGAGCCGGAGGGAGTACAAATTTATCCCACATGTGTGAAGTTTACAATCTAATTTTAATTTGGCTTATTAACAGAGAATTGAAACTAATTTCTAAGAGATATATTGATTGGCTCCAATGCTATAATTACGATGGCCAATTTTAATGGGACGGAGGCAGTGGCGGATCCAGGATTAAAAAACTGGGGGTGTAAAAAATAATCTTATAAACACTGGCGGAGCTAGGATTTTTTTGAGGGTGGGGTTCGGGGGCAGTAGGCCCCGGGAAATTTTTTTTAGGCCTTCAATACATTTTAGACATTTTCCTTTTTTTTTTTACTAAAATACAAATATAATTAGTAATAACTCTGCATTCCAAATACAAAATGTGTACGTTCATTTTTTTTTTATTTAATTAAGAATTGAGGTAAAAGATTGATTAACTGATGGGCTCGATCAAAAGAATGAAAAAGAAAGAGATGATTGGCTCTTTTTTTAATTGGGCCAATGGAATTTAGGATTTTAAAAACTGAATTTTTCTTTTATTTTTGATTAAAACTTTTATTTGGGGGTGCAAACCTTAAATATAAAATAATTTATATATGAATATTAATACTATTAATTTTTTTTTTTGGGGATGCAGTTGCACCCCCATGCACCATGCTAGATCCGCTAGTGGACGGAGGGAGTAAGAAAGTGGAGAATTGTTAACACAATGGGCTGAGTTTGAAGGATGGGGGAGGGGGGGTATATTTATAGATAAAAATGAGGGGTGAATTCACCAATTTGAAAATTTGATTATATCTGACAAATAATCTACCTGGTCTGAACCATGCATAAAATGTAGGAGTATGTATTTTTTGATGTAATTTTTATGTATTTTTGTGTTTATACATATGTATTTTTGTGTGTAAAGTTATGCATGAAATATATACATTAATTTAAAAAAAAATTGATTTTTATTTTAATATTTAAATTTTTATTTCAATTTTACCTGTACGTATATTTAAACTTGAACACATATCGTATTTTTAGCGTACCATAGATATAAAATATATAATTTAAATTTAATATTATATACAATCCAAGAAGATGGTACTACCAAATCAAACCATAAACACATAAACAACACACAACAGAAATGAAGAGTTGGTGTGTAAGTGGATAATGGATGTGTGTTTTGAGATGTCGCCCCACGAATGACACATAGCACGTGAGGCTACCACTCATGAATGTCATTATATTATTGCTGCCTTTTTTATAGTGTCGCCATTAAGATTTTATTGCTCTAGCCATCATGTAGTCTCTCTCTCTCTCTCACATGCAGTACATGTTACATATATATAAAGGTAATATTGGTGAATTAGGTGACACCCTATGAGGTGGCCAAAAAAACCGGAACCGAGAACCGAACCGGAAAACCGGACCATCCGGGACGGTTCTGGAACCGGAACCGAAACCGTACTCGGCCGGTTCGGTTACGGTTCCGATTTCTCAAACCGCCGGTTCTCGGTTCCGAGCCGGAACCGGAACCGGGAACCGGGAATCGGGTTGGAACCGTGCCAGAACCGCCTTGGAACCGTGAACCGTGGAACCGTGCTTAGAACCGCCTTTTAATTTTAGTTATTTGGTCAAATAATTATTGTCGTAAGAAAAAAATAACAATTGATATGAATAAATGTAATATTTTTAGAAAAGATGAAATAATTGGAAAAAAAGAAAAAAAATATAAAAAATGTGAAAATAAAAAATTAACGAAAAATAAAGAAAATAAAGAAAATCATTTTCTAAAATAAAATAAAGAAAATATTTGGTCAAATAATTATTGTCGTAAGAAAATCCTTTACTATTAATATGATGAAAGGTAATCTATAAAAAATATTACTACAATTTTTCATATTGATAGTTATTTTTTATCATAATAATAATTGCTTTGAAATAAATAAAATAAAATAAATATTGTAAAAAAAGAAGAATAGAAATAAAAAAAAATGAAATAGAAAAAAATGAAAAAGAAACGAGCAAAAAATGAAAACAAAAACGAAAAAGAAGCTCAAGTTCTATTTCCTTTATTTCTTCTTTTCCCCAATTAAAAGTTGTAAACTAAATTGCCTTAATTTTATTTTAGCATTCAAATGTTATAATTTGTAAATTTTATTTACAAGAGTTGTAAGGTATAACTTTGAATTATAAGTTCAATTTAGAAAATAATGTATATGAACTTTATATTTTCTTGTGTCATTTATTTTATTAAAGCAAATTTCATTAAATTTTACACAACAATACATAAAATAATAAAAATTACATAAAAAAAAAACGGACGGTTCTAACGGTTCGAACCGGAACCGGCGGTTCGGAACCGGAACCGGAACCGCCGGTTCACGGTTCGGAACCGAAACCGTGAGGGTTATTTTTCGGTTCGGTTCCGGTTCCAGTTTTTGGAACCGGGAACCGGCGGTTCCGGTTCCGGTTCGAACCGGGAACCGAACCGTGGCCACCTCTATCCCTATGATGCACGGATTCTTAAAAAATTAGTATGTACGGTGAATCGGATTCTTTTAGGGTGCGATTCTCTCGGATTCTCGTCGGATTCGCACCCGATTCGCCACGTGGCGTATCTTTTAAAACAATTTAAAAAATTAAATCGAATTCGCAAATTCCATAGGCGAAATTCACGTATCTCGTGTACGAAAGGCCTACACAATGTTATTTTGATAATTTTATTTTCAGTTATGACTTATATATTGGACTAATAATATTTGAATGGTTATATTGTTGCTCAATTAACTTATATAATTGAAAATGCTTAACTTTTGGGTAAAATAAAATGTAAACTACATATAATTAATTTAAGAAAATTTAAATTGTATATATTTTATAAGTATTATATATCATAAAATTTTAATAATTAGATGTATCCTTGCCGAATCGCACCCTATAATTTTTTAAAACTTGTATCCCCGTACTTGTATCGTATCGCCCCCGTATCCGCACCCCGTACCTATGCAACATAGGTGACACCTAAATCAGTGAAATTATTAATAATTTTATTCAATCACGTAGTAGGACGCATATTGGGTTAGAAATAATATTCATACATGGTTATCAATCACGAGTTTATTTATTTATTTATTGCCATACCTTGCTACACAATCTAGGAAATCTTAGTATCTTACTACTTTTTCTTAAAGAAAGGAAATCTTACTATTGGATAACTCTTTTTTTTTTTTTAATTAGTAGCCCTACTTGTATTTATGGGTACATTTTGAGTAGTTGGATTTGAGCAAACGTTGTTCATACTCATATGATCATATCCTTCCAGTGACAAAGTTGTCAATTGTATAAGCTAGATAAAAAGAATTATTTCAATTAGTTAGAGAATTTTAACGTATACAGCACATCATTCAACCAATATTAGAGGGTGTTTAGCTGAGCTTATAAGCTCATCAAAATAGTTTATAAGTTGTTTAAGAGCTTATAAGGTCCTTTAAAGTGTTTGGCAAAATAAGCTCCTCAACAGCTTATAAGCTCCCCAAAAAATAAATTCCTCTACCCCAACTTATTTTTTTATAATCTCATATGCAACAATCTTTTTACAAATATTTTTCAACTATAATTTATTATTTTCATCATATATCATTTAAGTTCATTTTTCTTCGATTTTCTCTCTCTAAAAAAATATTTTATCTCTCTAGCAAAAAAAATCTCTCTAGCTAAGCTCAATTATCCAAACACTTTGACAACTTATAAGCTCATAAAAATGACATCTTATAAGCTCTTGAAACATCTTATAAGCTCCAAGAGCTTATAAGCTCTTTAAAATAAGCTTAGCCAAACACCCTCATAATTATATATGATATATATATAAAGTTGAATTATTATATAAACCAAATTTACCCTAATATATACGTCAAATTTGATTTGTAAAAAAAACTCGACGACTATATAATGTATTGTTCTTAAGAAAATCTTAAATAGACTGTAGGGGGAATGATCGATGGGAAGAATGTTATATTTTGTCGGGGGGGTTGAATATTAATTAATTTGGTTTGGGACTTTGATAGGCATCAATTCAGGTTGAAAATAGTGATTATATTATCCTGATCATAGCTAGCCTCTAATCATACCCATCTATAATTTTACTAGGTACAATTGATTAATTTGTTGAGCAAACAAAGCTCTGATAACAATCGGATTTATTGGTCCTAAATTGCATGATAAAATGCAATCACTTTTTGCAAGTGATATCACGGGTGGCACTTGCTTTGTCCATAATATATATATATATATATATATATATATATATATATATATAGGGGAGAGTTCAATGAAAACCATCAAAATTTCAAAGAACAGAGCCGAGTTCAATGGAGACCATCAAAATTTCAAAGAACAGAGACCAAATCCAGTACGTCGATTTTAGTACATCTAATGGCCTTGATTCGTCTGATCAAAATATATATTTTTTCGACTGTTTTATGTAATTAAGGTTACTTATGTCATTTTGTTTTATACAATTCCGTTAATTCAAGTAACCTTATCTGTAGGAGAAGTAATCATATCTTTTAATCATGGAAAATTTATTGGGTAATACGTTAC
This sequence comes from Salvia miltiorrhiza, assembly GCF_028751815.1. Lineage (NCBI taxonomy): Eukaryota > Viridiplantae > Streptophyta > Magnoliopsida > Lamiales > Lamiaceae > Salvia > Salvia miltiorrhiza. Next base: position 30,645,826 of record NC_080390.1, read on the forward strand.
GTTCCTGAATATCCGTTTTCACATAATATTGCGATATTGAGTTGATTGCTTCTGGTTCTCATCGTAAATCCCAGATTCTTTTGCTTCTGGTTCACATAATGCAGTGCACATCATGAACGAACAGAATGCAATGCACATCATGAACGAACGCATGAATGAAATAATAACAAAATCTTCGTTTTTGATATCTTTAAATCTGGTGTTATTGGAGCATATAATAGCTAAGTTAAATTATTCATTTTACTTTTTGTATATATGGTTAAGCTATATATACAAACAACACAAATTAGAGTTGATAAAAATACGTCATTTAATTTGTCTTGATGAACATTACTACGTTCATATAAATGACAAATGTGAGAACATTATTAAGTTCATTTAAATTGTATGGATGAACACTATTATGTTCATTCAATATTATTCATTCTAACATTTCTAAGTTCAGTTAAATTTTAGTATGAACATTTTAATGTTCATTCATTATATTTTTGAATATACGAACACAAACATTTGAACATTTGAACGTTCATTCATTATATTTTTGAACGTTTATTTGAACATACGAACACAAACATTGAACATGTTCAATATATTACACCATGTTCATAAGCAACATTCAATATATTACACCATGTTCAATGCGCATGTTCAATATATTACACCATGTTCATAAGCAACATTCAATATATTACACCATGTTCAATGCACATGTTCATCAGATTCATAAGCAACGTTCATTGAAACATTGATTTTAGAATCAATGAACTTACAGCTGCCAGATCCAGCCGCGGCTAAGCCGCCTCTCTCTCTTCAGGCCGCTGAATAGAACTACTGCGCACAACACCGGCTGTTGCGCGAATCAGCTGGCCGCACAAGGCTCGACCTTCACTTCCAGCAACTGGACTTTTCTCCCGACGCCGAGCAGCACGCCGCCAGTCCCTGCGAGTGTCAAGCAGCCGCGCAGTTCCCTAATTGGCCGTCTGCCGTCGGTTACGCGAGAGAGGGAGGGAGAGACGACGCCAGAGGTGGTTCTCGGCGATGATTTCGCCGGGAAAATGGGGTGGCGTGGCTGGCTTGCTGTGTGAGAGAGAGAGAGAAGGGCGGTGAATTAAAGAAAAATAGAGAGAACCGATGAGAGAAGAGAGAGAGTGAGGAGATCAGATCCAAGAATGGGAAATTAGAGATTTACGGGATATGATGAACTAATTGGTTTGATTGAATATAGAATTTACAAATTCAGTGAAGGAAAGATTACATAATTGTCCTTATGTGATTAATTAAAAGTAAATAATTAATATTTAATTACATTAAAAATCATATCATGAAATTATATGGACCCTTGATTGAGATTAGAAGAAAGGCCTTGATGTGGTCTTTATTCTTTATCTAATGAAGTGGTTGTCATAGAATGCAACTATATATATATATATATATAGGGGTGAGCTAGAATAAAAACACTCTTAAGTGTATAAAATATAAACGTTTTTTAATTTACGAATTTTATCCAATAGGGTTACGAATTCATCCAACATGGTTACGAATTGCGAAAAATAAATTTTTGTTACCTTTGGGATTCGAACTCATGACCACGAATTCATCCAACAGGGTTACGAATCAACCGTAGATCTTGATGATCTAAGGGCTGAAAATCATTTATATTTTATACACTTAAGAGTGTTTTTATTCTAGCCCTCCCCTATATATATATATATATATATATATATATATATATATATATAGGGTTGACTTCAATGGAGAAGCACCCCTTACACTTAGAATTAAGAAGCAATCTAGTCCATAGATCTAATCTATTTTGACGGTCATGATTATTTTCGGATAATCATTTTATTAATTGAATTAATGACCGAAAATTAGATCTATGATACAGAGGGTTAAAAATGATAATTTTATTTATTCACTTTCCTTGTCGACGAAGATGGAGCGATATCTCTCCCATTTTGTTTCAGAGATCTATTCAGACGGTTATCTTTACTCACAATAGTTTCATCCTCCAATCTTGTTCAACACTCTTCAGAAGACCATCGTTCTTGACATTCCTACTCCGCCGTTCAGCGATTCATAAAAAATCCGCCGTCGTCAACCACAAGTTGCTGATTTACTGTTGTCGACGAGCAGAATCTGTTACCATTTGATATTTACAAAAACTCTGGTTAGTGATTTTGTCCATCGACTAATATTGTAGACGATTATATGATTATTTCTTAATGGATGTTTTCCATCTCTTATTGGCGAACTAAATCGCAATCCTGATCTGGCAATAGAGTTCATGAAATATATTGATTTATATATATATACTTATATATATATATATATATATACATATAAGAACATGCATTGAATTTGAGTATTCGTAAGAAATATTGCTGATGAAACATATACGGGCTAATTCTATCAATCTCAATTTTTGTGTGAATTGAGGTTTTCTAAGAACGTCTGAATTTTTCCAAAACATAAATAGCAGGTAATAGTTATAAAATTAAAACCAATGCATTTCTGGGTTGTGTTGTATGTTCATTGAATCACATACAAAAGTTCGGGGAACATTCGTATATGTTCAATCAAACTGGTTTGTATGAATTAAAAAACAAGTTCGGGGAACGTTCTGTATATGTTCATAATATCGAGGACGATTAGGGAGGATGCTAGGGATATTGCTGAGAGGATGGAGAATCTACGTTCTGGAATCGGCAAGGGTTAGCGCATCGTCGCATTGCCGAGGTTCTCCCCTGACCACGTCCGGCGAGCAATAGAACTCTGTCACCGCTGGCACTCTTCGGTTCGGCGGAACAAGGCGGTTGCCCCTTTCCATCTCTCTCTTGGTTCTCTACACTGTTTATACACGAGATTAATGGCGTTGGTTTTGCTACTGATTCATGATAGTTTTTTCATTGCCTTTTATCTCATGTGAAGAAAATATATAGGTATAAACTGATTTCTATATTATGCTAAGTCCCCTTAAGCATAAATACTCCTTTATATACTCTATAGTTTTTTAACTGATCATGCTTGTTGGATGAAATGCAAATATAGGGTGGCTGATGTGAGTTATTTTTGTATCTGGGTATGGCTTTGAGGCTGGGTTGGTGGTGCAGCTGATGTACTGTGTCCGAATTGAAGAGGAAAAAGAAAAAGACGAGGGAGCTGCTATTTCCTTTGTTTTGTTCATTGAAATATGTGTCAACTGTTCATCGGATGTATATCAATGTTGAGAGGATTTTATAAAATAAATGAAGAGTTCAACAAAAATATTTTGTATGTTCATCTAACTATTCACAAATATTGCGGCTTTCATTCTGCAGATCGAATATAAAAATTCCTATATCACATTATGAGATTTTATTTAAGTATTAACCAATGTTCACTGTACATTTTCATCGTATATAAATGTGCGTCAAGTATGAAATAAAGATAAAATGTTTTACTTATATAGTGTTCGTCGGTTATTGAAGTGGCTGAACTATTCTAAGTTATATGTTGAACAAAATATATGAGTCGAAACAATTTTGATAAATTCTTTAGAATCAGTTTGACTCTACTGATTTTGTGTCTTTCCTCAGTTGATTAATTCATTGGTATATAAAAAAATATGAATTATATGTGAGGGAGTTGTTTTTAAATAATAGGGTTAATGTGCAGATAGGCCCCTTAAGTGGAGGCCCTTATAGCGTTTTGCTCCCCTTACTCACTGTGTGTGCAATTTAGCCCCTAAAGTACCAAAACTCGAACATTTAACCCCCTCCGCCCTAACTCCGTCAGTCAACCGTTAGTTAGTAATTTTTTATATTTTTTTTAATTCTAATTGTGGGGCCCACCTTTATTTATTTATTCTTCTTCTTCTTCTTCTTCTACCTTTACACTAATGGCTTCTCCGCCCTCTATCCACCGCCTCCCACCCCCACTCCCCCAGGAAAACCGCTGCTGCCACCCTCGTATTCATCTCCCTCGTCATCTCCACCGCTGTCGCTCTCTCCGCCGCTGCCACATTCTCCTTCCTCTTCTTCTCCTCGAAAGTAGGGGATTATTGTCGAAGAGGTTGGCTTCTTCATCCCTCGCTTCTTCATAAGTCTCGTCGCCGATGCGGTTTCTGACGCAGAGGTTGGCCCTTGACTGGAGATCCCCTTCCCTTTGCCTTTGCCGGCGATTTCCTGAGTGGTGTACATGATCTCGTCGACGACGTTGGCTTCGTTGGTTTGAACGGTTCTGCCATTGAATTCGAGGGAGAGCTGAGGCTCGGGGCTCGGGTGATTCTTGAGCCTCATGATGAGAGGGACTCTGGTGCAAATGCCGTCGCCGCGGGGGAGGCGGATGCCAGCGAGGGATTCGAGGACGCTGGATTTGCCGGAGGACTGGTCACCGATGGCGACGATGATGGGGAGCTGGATGCCTTCCTGCATGATCTTGAGGTGGCGCAGCTTGTCTACGGTGTCCAGCAGTGGTCGGATCCGGGCGTTGTAGGGGGAAACGATGGGGGCGTCATGAGCCGTCGTCGGAGATGATTCTTGGTCCTCTTCTTCAGCTTGTTGGCGATGGTGTTTGGATATTTTGAGGAGATTGGTGTGAAGGTAGAAGAAGAAGAAAGGAAGGTGGGCCCCACAATTAGAATAAAAAAATAAAAAAAATTACTAACTAACGGTTGACTGACGGAGTTAGGGCGGAGGGGGTTAAATGTTCGAGTTTTGGTACTTTAGGGGCTAAATTGCACACACAGTGAGTAAGAGGAGTGAAACGCTATAAGGGCCTCCACTTAAGGGGCCTATCTGCACCTTAACCCTAAATAATAACATATCAGTTGTACCTAAACATATAAGTTTCCTGCTTCAAAATAGAATTGAAATAATAATCTAGAACCAATATTTGAGTTGGATGGATAATTATGAACGAACTTAAATATATCCGTGTATGATTTAACTAAACTAATATTTTTATCAAACTCACTTGAACTGCCCATTAAACTATAAAGGATTTGCGTTGAACACCCGTCAGTCCATTGGCTGAAGACGAAATTTCATACCAGTATATAAGTATCAAATGAATTAGACGTCATAGTTTGTAAACTGAATACAATAAAAAGTAAGAAAAAAAAAACATAGTTCAATCAACAACGCATTTCCTATTATTCTCAAACCAAAACATCAATAATCAAAAGTTCAAAGGGTGTATCTCAGATGTTCATCGTATGTTAAACAATAACAATGTTGATATATAAAATACAAGAATAGTCACCACCAGAAAAAATAGTGTTACTACGGACATTAAGTGGAAATAAATTTCAACTAATAAATATAAGTTTTGTAAATCGATCTGTTAACAAATAAGATAAACTCAATGACATCTTCCATATTTAATAAGATTTGATTGGCATCAATTGAGTTAGAGTAACGTCCATTGATATGAGTAAATGTCTGATGAAGCAAGATTTAACACCCAATAATAGAACATATAGTAATATAAGATAACATGAGAATTTATCGTGGTTCAATCTTTAAAGATCTACATCCACGGAAGTCACCCGAATAATTCTACTATTTTTAGAGAGAAGTTTACAATTACAAGTGAAGTAGTCAGAATGAATCCCCCTTTTTCCAAGTACAAGAGCTCTATTTATAGATGACTAATTGGGCCTAACCCTAAAGCCCACGAAACAAAGAAAAGGAGCCTAAGTCGGTGCCAAGGCTAGAATCCGGCAAGGCTGTCCCTGGAAGCGCTGGAATTTGGCAAGGCTAGAATCCGGCAAGGCTGTCTCTGGAAGCGCTGGAATCTGGCAAGGCTAGAATCCGGCAAAGCTGGAATCGGCCCCCAAAACTGGCATTTTCACAGGTGATCCGGCCAAAGATGGGATTTCCACTGTGTACAGTGCTGATGCATATTTTACTCCTCATCAATGTCTAAAGTAGCATTTTGAATATTTTTGGCAACAAGTTCGTATGATGCATCTCAGCCGTTTGATTGTGAGAAATGTATGGCTTGGATACATTCTCACTTCTCAACAAAGATAGAGCTTCTCAATTGAACCACTCCCTATATATATATGTAAATAGAGAGAGAGATACAGAGAGAGAGATAGCATGAGATTTAGAGAAACAGAGGAGAGAAAAAGAGTTTGTTGTACGATTGAGAGAGAGAGAGAGAGAAAGAGTCGTGATGGAAAAGTAAGGGCAATTTCGTCTCTTCACTATAAACTTGGCTAATCTTTAATGAAACTATGTTGGTGGAAAATTATTGATTTTCACTAATATAAATGGACATTTGGCGCCATTAACACGTGTGTATATTAGTATGACATATTTGAATCGGTTTATATTATTTTTTTTTAAATTACAAGAGGTATCCATTATATAATCAAATAAGCAACTTGTACGCGGGCAGGACCTCTACACACAAGGTGGGAAAACTATCCGCGCGCAGACGGAACCACTATCCATGAGCCAAAACCTCTAACAAATGAGAGTGTTTGTAACAGCCCAGCTCCAAACTTGACGACTATCCCCACAGACCAACACGTGTCTTTTCTAGCGTGTTTTGTCCTCACTCGGACGCTCCCTGAGAAACTTCCCAGGGGTTCACCCATCCTGGAATTGCTCCAAGCCAAGCACGCTTAACCTTAAAATTTCTTCCACATGGGCACCATAAAGATGATGCTTCTTGTTGATATGAGTAGCCCTATCACATCCATTAAGCTCTACTCAATTATGTTGTCTCATTCCAACATATACTCGGAATCTCTCTCGTTCGAGTGTGTTCCAGTTCATCCATGCGCCTCTCCGCTTGGTAGTTTTAATCGGAGCTGCTCCTTGTCCTTGCCTCTTTTGCACCGACGATCACTCCGTACTTCGTACTAGAACGTCATAGTCTTTGGATGCTTGAATTTTACTACTTGAGTTAGGCCTCATTAGCAATCATTTTATATTATGGGTGTACGCACATTTACATAATATGTGCAATTAATTGCATTGCTTAATATAGAATAATATATTACTGATTGATTCCAATTTCTGTCACACCCCAATTCTTGAAACAATAACTATAACTGGGGTACGACTAATCATCTAAATGAACAAGGGAAAAACCTTGTAAAATACGAATAATGGGATGATAAATCGGGCTTCGCCCCTTTGGATGAAGAAAGAGAGATATCCAAACGATACTAATCCATCGACAAACATTTCAACTTCAGGATCATAAGTTTAGTTTCATGCTTCGGATAACCAACATTCATTAATCAAAATACTTAAGAGACAAGAGTCTAAGCTTATCAAAAGATATCATTTAGAGTTATAACATAATGTCTTAAGTCAAGGAAACGAAAGACAAAAAAAGGCTAGTACTACAGCAGAAGTCAAAACACGGAGTTGAACCCTAGCCTCAGCTCTGCCCCGTCAGTCTGAGGGTGGTACGCTGTGCTGAAATTTAGTTGAGTGCCCATGGCTTCTTGTAAACTTTTCCAGAAACTGCGATGTGAATCTGGTGTCACGATCTGACGTGATAGATACAGGTACACCGTGAAGGCGTACTATCTCTTTGACATATAACTTTGCAAGTTTCTCCAATCCAAAAGTAATTTGAATTGGCAGAAAGTGCGCTGACTTTGATAATCGGTCCACTATGACCCAAATTGCAGTGTTTCCACGTGCCGACTTCGGTAGGCTCACTACAAAGTCCATGTTGATGTGCTCCCACTTCCACTCGGGGATAGGTAGTGGTTGCAACATTCCATACGGCCTCTGATGTACGGCCTTCACTTGTTGACAAGCGAGACATCGCTCCACAAACAAGGCTACATCTCTTTTCATTCATTTCCACCAGAAAATTTTCTTTAAATCCTGGTACATCTTTGTGCTGCCTGGATGTGCAGTGTAAGGAGTATCATGAGCCTCGCTCATAATCTCATTCTTTAACTCTTCCTTATGTGGCACACACAATCTTTCACCAACCATAAGTGCGTTGTCATGTGCTTCAGAGAATCCTTTCGTTTCATTCGTTTTTGCAGCGAGACGCATCTTCTCCAAGAACCAATCTTCTCTTTGTGCGTGCACAATTCTTTTTCTCAAATCAGGTTTAGCTATCAAGGCAGCTACACAACCCGATACTGTGTTCGGAGGATGAACAATCTCTAAACTAAGGAAGGCGAAGTCACGAATCAATTCCTTCTGCTGGGTGATGAAATACCCTAGCTTAGCCTTCGTCTTTCGACTCAGGGCGTTAGCTACTACATTCGCTTTTCCTGGATGATAACTGATGGTGCAATCATAATCCTTTACTAATTCGAGCCATCTTCGTTGTCTCATGTTCAAATCCTTTTGCTCGAAGAAGTACTTCAAACTCTTATGATCTGTAAAGATCTCACACCTAACTCCATAGAGGTAGTGTCTCCAAATCTTCGGCGCGTGCACGACGGCTGCTAGTTCTAAATCATGAGTTGGGTAGTTGGTGGTCGTCGTATCCCACCAAAATAATTCCTGCAGAATTATCAAGAGTAAATTAGTACACTGATAAGTGATGCGTCTTCGACTTTTTGGCCATTTGGCCCTATTTTTTCTCTTTATTTGTGTCAGTATAGGTCTGTCCAGGGGGAAAACAAGGTTGTGGAGGAAGGAAGGTCAGTGGAGCAGAAATGGAGGAAATGCGGTCAGAATGGGCATTACCGAGCCCAGATTGCTAAGTCATGTTTACCAGCATGGAGCTTAGGGGTGGAAGTAATTGTTGTTAACATGTAAACATTCGTGAGGCACTTGTTCTTTCGGTTGAATCTCGTGGTTCCGGAAGGATCTGTTCGAAACCATGGGCAGTAGGGGCCTGACGGGTGATCTTCGTTCGGTAAAACGCTATCCATGACAAGCAAAGGCCAGGGTGTACCAAGGTACAACAATCGGTATGCCCAAGACCGAGAAGCTGAGCAGCGTCAACAAAAGGCGTTGTAGATCCAGAAGGTGGGGAAAGGGTTGATGGGATACACTGCCCTTCCTCAGTCTTGGGCTTCTCTAGAGGCTATCCATCAACTGTGACGAGGCATAAAGCCATGGTTATCAAACGAGGAAAGCAATCTCGATGCCGTAGCATGTCTATGACTGGTCGGCTGACAAAGCCGGAAATAGTTGAGTCCAGGAGGCATGTGTCACTAAAAGCGTGGAGTTGGGGACCTCGGGAGAAAAGGTTGGTGTGGGCCATACTTGGTGAGTAACAGGTATGGCTACTATCTACGGAGAAGTGAAGCACTGCCTTGTGACCGGGGATTTTGTGATCTTCGGACCAAGTGACCACAATGAGATCAACCATCCTATATGTGAAGTATAAACCCTTGAAACGCCCCAATGTCTTTGGGCCACGCCTTTGGTTTGTATGGATCATAGACGGATCATCAGTGTGCCTATGACCGAACGAATGTTAACAACAGTTATGACCTAATCGAATAACCTCACCCCTTTATTATTATTGATCTTGTTTATTTCTTGTGCAGCGTAAATAGATTGAGAATTGTGACACCTCAGTTTGTCGTAGGAGAACAAAGTGGTTCCTCACTCCCTGTGGGATTCGACCCTACGCTTACCGCTATGACTAAAGTTCTTGTTGTGAGAAGTAGGAGCGTGTACTGTCTGTACTGGGCATACACAGGTATTTTTGTCCACACCGCACGACGGGTGTGTGTCAAAATTGGCGCCGTTGCCGGGGAGTGACGCACAACAATTTTGTTCTCTCCTCACTCCATTTTCCGCTACTGGTGTATGCGTGGAACTCGTAGAGCTGTAAGAGCATTGGTGTTTGATCCTGATATTGATCGTACAGAAAGACGACTGCGCGCAGGAGCACGAATAGCGAGACGCGAAGCTATGGCAGAGGCTGAACAAGCAGAAGCCGTACCGGAGCAGACCCTCCGACAGTTGGCGTACCCAACTAACCTCAACCTGAGGCCGAACGGAATCACCCTACCCGCAAATCCGTTCGCACCTCGTCGGTATGACATGAAGCCCTCACTGCTTCAGATCTTACCGAAGTTCAATGGATACCCAGGAGATGACCCTCATACCCATCTCCAAGATTTCGAGATGACAATCATGCACCAATCAACTGATGAGCAGCAAGAGTATGTCAAGTTGATACTCTTCCCTTTTACCTTGGTAGACAACGCGAGAAGATGGCTGTATGACCTACCCGAAGGCAGTGTCACTACATGGGCACAACTGCAACAGGCCTTCTTGGAAGAATTCTTCCCAGCAGCACGAGTGGAGCGGATGAGATGGGATATCCGCAACATCAGGCAAGATGGGCTGGAATCCTTCTACGAATACTGGACGAGATTCAAGAGAATGTTAAGCAATTGTCCTCATCACCAAATCTCTCCAAAAGATCAGGTGGAGAGTTTTGTAAAAGGCATGCGGAAAAACAATCGCAGTTTGGTCCTGGCAGCTTGCAATGGATCGCTGATGAGTAAGACTCCATTGGAGGTCTTCCAATTGTTGGGCACCATGGCAGAAGAATCACGCGATGAAGGACATGAAAGGAATCTGGAAAAACCAAGGAGAGCTGAAGAGAAAGAAGAGATGTCTAAATTGGAGAAAACTATGGAGAAGAGCATGAACGAACTCAAGGAACTTCTGTCGGGCTTGACTATACCGAAGAAGATTCGCCAGTGTGGCCTTTGCGATTCAACAGGACATCAATCTGAAAATTGCCCCAATTTTGGCGAGGATATTGTAGATGTCAATGCCATTGGAGGACATGATGGGAATCCACGGAAGTATGATCCTTATGCAAACACTTACAATCCGGGGTGGAGAGATCACCCCAACTTTCGGTGGAAGCAAGATGGTCAGCCCCAACAGCAAACCAATATGGGCGCACCAGTGCAACGTCATCAGTATAATCAGAACCAGAATCAACAACAATACCAGTTGGGACCACCTCAACACCACAACCAGAATCAGCAACAACCCCCTTACCAACCACCACATCGGAGAGCACCTTGGGAAGAAGCCATTGAAAGCATGGCTAAGGAGAGCGAGAAATTTCGCAATGAGATTCGAGCCGGCATGAACCAAACTAACCAGCAAATTAGTCATTTGACTAAAGCAGTGGCCAAACTGGAGGAGAACGCTGGTAAACTCCCAGCCATGGGGATCAACCCCAGAGAACATGCCCAAGTGGTGCTGACCGAATTTCCGAAGGAAGAGGAAAATGAGGAAGAATTGTTAGCAGAGGCTGAATTGCTTCGAGGAGGCTGGAATAAGAGTGGGAAAGGGCCAACTGAGGAACAAGCTAAAGAAACAATCCAACCGAAGCACCCTACCCGGGACGCCTGAAACAGAAAGCTAGAGAGAAGGAAGCAAGTGAAATGATGAAGATGTTTCAAAAGGTTGAGTTGAGCATACCCCTACTCGATGCTATCAGGCAAATTCCAAAATATGCCAAATTCTTGAAAGATCTTTGTTTAAGAAAAGTCAAAATGGAGGAAGAAGTCCGATACGTGATGGGAGAAAGTGTTTTGGCGGTGATCCAACGGAAGCTACCCACCAAGCGAAAGGATCCAGGGATGTTTACCATTCCATGCAACATAGGAGGAACCAACATGGATAAGGCAATGATGGATCTTGGAGCCTCCATTAATGTGATGCCATTGGCTGTATACAAGAGATTGAATATTGGCGAGATGAGGGACACCCGTGTGGTCATACAGTTGGCTGACAGGTCCAACGCTTACCCTGAAGGAGTAGTGGAAGACGTACTGATCAAGGTCGGGGATTTGATTTTCCCAGCAGACTTCTATGTTCTAGACACCGGGCCCGAAACTGGAGAGAATGCCATACTATTGGGGAGGCCGTTCATGATGACCGCCGGAACCAAAATCGATATGAAAACCGGGATCTTGACATGTGAGTTCGACGGAGTTCAAGTAGAATTCAACATCTATGAGACCATGAAGAGGAAACAAGCAATGGAGACGGTGGACATGGTCGATGTATTTGAACCCTTGGTGCAAGAACAAGGAATTACTTTTGGTTCCAGGGATGCTACAGAGAAGGTGATTCAATATGGTCTGACTGATCGGGATGCCGAACATATGGAGGACGATGAAATGAAGGAAGCTATCATGGAGCTCTACTCCCTCCGAGAAAGCACTTTAGAAGCCGAGGTGGAGGTAGACCAGAAGATCAAGGAATTAATCCAGGAAGTCTATCTAGCTGGGGGAGCAGAGGCAAGCAAACCGGAGTTATTGGCTCAGTATGGGCAGAACGAGAAGCTGTTACCTTCAATCCAGAAAGCACCCGTTTTGGAGCTCAAACAATTACCTAAGCATTTACAGTATGCTTATTTGGGACCAGAAGAGACGCTACCAGTTATCATCAGTTCTGATCTAACCGTCGTGCAGCAAGACCGATTGGTCAGAGTATTACGAGAGAACATGGAAGCCATCGGTTGGACCTTAGCTGATATAAAAGGCATCAGTCTCACGGAGTGCATGCATCACATTTACCTTGAGGAGGGAGCCAAACCCGTTCGAGACTCTCAAAGGAAGATGAACCCGGTCATGAAAGAGGTAGTGCTGAAAGAAATTCTCAAGCTGTTGGAATTGGGAATCATCTATCCCATATCCGATAGCCAATGGGTGAGTCCAGTCCATGTCGTACCGAAGAAGTCAGGGATACAGGTTGTGGAGAATGATCAAGGCGAGCTTGTGCCCACCCGACTTGCAAACTGGATGGAGAGTTTGCATTGATTACAGGAAGCTGAATGATGCAACCAGGAAGGACCACTTCCCACTGCCCTTTATCGACCAGATGTTGGAGAGATTGGCCGGTAATGCCTATTACTGTTTTCTAGACGGATATTCTGGATACATGCAAATTTTTGTGGCACATGAAGACCAGGAGAAAACCACATTCACCTGTGTGTTTGGGACATTTGCATACCGAAGAATGCCGTTCGGACTATGCAACGCACCGGGAACTTTTCAACGGTGCATGATGAGCATCTTCTCCGACCTATTGGAGAATTGCATTGAAGTCTTCATGGACGACTTCACCGTATATGGGAACTCTTTCGACACATGTTTGAAGCATCTAGAACTCGTCTTGAAAAGATGTGTGGAGAAGAGCCTTGTCCTCAATTATGAAAAGTGCCATTTTATGGTAAGGGAAGGAATAGTGCTTGGCCATGTGATTTCAGAAAGGGGAATTGAAGTGGACAAGGCGAAGGTTGATTCCATCGCCAAATTGCCTTACCCGACTACCGTAAAGCACATACGGGCTTTCCTTGGCCACGCAGGTTTCTACCGGCGATTTATCAAAGATTTCGCCAAGATTGCCCAGCCTATGACCAGACTTCTCCAACAAGATGTGCCGTTTGAGTTTGATGATGATTGTAAGGAGGCATTCACGATTTTGAGAAACAAGTTGGTGTCGGCCCCCATTATTCAACCGCCGGTGTGGGACTTACCGTTCGAGATCATGTGCGATGCCAGCAACCACGCCGTTGGAGCAGTACTGGGACAGAAGAAAAGCAAAGAGAGTTGCGTGATTTATTGCGCATCTAAAACACTGAATCCAGCACAGTGCAGCTATACCACTACTGAGAAAGAACTCTTGGCGGTGGTGTTTGCCATAGAGAAGTTTCGTTCCTACCTTTTGGGAACGAAGGCGGTGGTCTACACGGATCATGCCGCGTTGAAATATTTGATGGCCAAGAAGGAGTCCAAACCTCGACTCATCAGGTGGATCTTGCTACTACAAGAGTTCAATATAGAGATAAGGGACAAGAAATGAGCTGCGAACCTCGTAGCAGATCATTTGAGCAGGTTGCAACTGGAAGAAGATGACGGTATGCCCATTACCGATACCTTTCCAGACGAGAGACTATATTCCATGGGCATCCTGGAGGAAGAAGAAGAACTGTATGCTCTAATCAAGCAGGAGCCCTGGTATGCGGATATAGCTAACTATCTGATTACCAAAGAGTTACCCTCAGGATTGACAAGATTCGAACAACGGAAGTTACTCGTGCAAGCACGATACTATTACTGGGAGGATCCATATCTCTGGAAGACTGGAGCAGATCAAGTCATACGGAGATGCATACCTGAGGATGAGCATGCCCAAATTTTGGACATGTGTCATGGAACAGCAAATAGCGGACATTTTGGAGGAAAGCGCACGGCCCACAGAATCTTGGAGAGTGGATTCTACTGGCCCACCATATTTGCGGATGCAAGGAAATGGGTACAGAGCTGCCCGAAGTGCCAGATGACTGGAGGTATTACCGCAAAGGATGAAATGCCACAAGTTCCGATCATGCCGGTCGAAATATTCGACGTATGGGGGATTGACTTTATGGGACCCTTCCCAAAGTCAAAGAACTACGAATACATTTTGGTGGCAGTGGATTACATATCAAAGTGGGTTGAAGCCAAGGCAACCGCAAGCAATGATGCTCATACCGTGGCAGGATTCCTGAAGGAACAAGTGTTCGGGAGATATGGTATACCCAAAATTCTAATCAGTGACCAAGGGTCTCATTTCTGTAATGCCATTATCAGAGCACTAACCAAGAAGATGGGGGTGACACACAAGGTCACCACTGCATATCACCCCCAAGCAAATGGCCAGGCCGAGATTTCCAATAGGGAAATAAAGAGCATCCTGGAAAAGGTGGTGCACCCCAACCGTAAGGACTGGAGTGACCATTTGGGGGATGCGTTATGGGCATACAGAACTGCTTACAAGACACCCATTGGAATGTCCCCGTTCCGTTTGCTTTATGGGAAAAGATGTCACTTACCTGTGGAAATTGAACATAAGGCGTACTGGGCAATCAAGCAAATTAATCTCAGTATGACCCTAGCTGGAGAAGCAAGAAAGTTGCAGCTGAGTGAGTTGGAAGAACTTCGGTTGGAGGCTTACGATAATGCGGTGCTCTATAAAGAGCGAACAAGAAGGATCCATGATGCCAAGATCAGGAAGAAGGAATTCTTGGTGGGACAAAAAGTCCTACTTTTCAATTCACGCTTCAAGATGATGGCTGGGAAGCTTCGTTCAAAGTGGTCAGGACCATTCGTGATCAAAGGAATCTTTTCAAATGGAAGCATTGAAGTATATGATCATAATGGAGTTGATACGTTCGTGGTGAATGGGCATCGCCTAAAGCCCTATCATGAGCTTGCTGAAGTAGGAAAAGAGAAGGAGGAGTGCCACCTTCTCGACCCTGAATACGAATGAAGAGTGAAGGAAGGTCGAGCTCAAGACGAGAAACAAGAGCGCTTGCTGGGAGGCAACCCAGTGTGATTACTTCGGTATGGTCTATACCGAATTTTCTTTTTCTTTAAAGTTGTTTTGTTTTTGTTTGGATGCACTAACATGCAGGAAAATCGGGCCGAGATAATTTGGAAAGAGGCCCAGAGGTTGATCCAAGCCCACTTTGCGTTGCAAAGTGTGTAGGTGGAGAGTTAGGGATTGGAACGGTCTGGAAGAGGGCTTACAGAGGGAGATGACGCGAGCATGTCAGAGGCAGGCGGCGATGTGACTGCAACTCTTCGGTTTCCGCAGAAATTTGAATTTCAAATTTTGGCCAAGTTTTTTATTTCCTTAAAAATTCTTTTTCTGCCATAACCGTCACACTTACCATATTCAAAGCCTCAACCCACGATCTCCTTCCCCACAAACCCTAACCTCCGAAAAACTGCTACACCACGATCACCACTCGCCTCAAACCCTAAATTCCCATAATTACCGATCACCCTTCTTAAAAACCAACCTTGCCTCCAAAAACCCCACAAAATCCGAAACTTCTGCACAAATCCTAAGTATTTTGATCTCTGCAAATCGCAATGGCCAAAACCAAAGGAGGAGCAGGCTCCGGAAGCAACCAACCGCCGAAGAAGAAAGGCACCAAACTCCCACCTCCAAAGCGTACCACAAGGCAAACCGCTTCGGAGGAGACCTCCACCAAGATTACTGAAGATCCTTTGCTGACGATCCAACCCGAGGACAAAGGGCGTGCCGAAGTCCTCCAACAAGAGGAACTAGCAAGAGCAGCCGCCGAGACGATGCAACCGGAAGAAGGGGAGCCCGAGCTCACCCCTCCTGTGAAGAAACCAAAGAAGGCTCAGGCGAGCAGAGCAATTCCGGCGCGGTCCACTGTCGCACCACCGCCTATTCAAGCTCAACCGCAACCGCAAATTCCAGAAACCTCCGTGCAAGAGGGAAGAACAGCTTCCGAGGATACGGAAGAGGAAGAACAAGAGAAGGCGGAGGAGGAGAAGAGCGAAGAAGAGAAGGTGGACGAGGAAGAGGATGATGAAGCAGAGGAAGTTGAGGCCGTTCAGGAAAAGGAAGTAGAAATCCCGACACCCCAGAGCAAGAGACTCGGAGTAAAAAGGAAGCTAGATGTTGCCAAACCCCCACTACCAGTTAAGGCCAAACCGGCACCGGCAGGCAGTAAGACCCGAACAAAAGCTGAACAGAGTAAGAAACTAAGGAAACCCACTGCAGCCGAAAAAGGGAAGGCTAAGGAGATGGAGGAGCCAATGGAAGTAGACCCAGAGAGAACTGAGACCGTGGATAGCTCCAAATCTGAGGAGGTTTTGGCGCCAAAGAAACCCACCTCCAGTATAGCCACTACTGCAAAGCCGAAACTTACAAGGCAAAAGGGGCTGATACGCACCACTGCTTCAGGAGTGGTCATACCGAGAGACAGCCAGAGGAATGCCGTCCTACAAAACAGAGAAATTACCCCTTGGTATTTTCTGGTTACTGAAGCTTTGGAGGATTTGGGGATCAAGGAGAAAGTAGAGGGTTATTTTGAAGGGATTGGTTGGAAGAAGATACTGGAGTGGAACCCTAAAGCATACCAGAAGTTGACGGAGGAGTTCATGGGAACCGTCGAGTTTAAGCCCAAAGGAAACTACACAATTGAGACCCCAGGTACCTTGCGGTTCCAGATGCAAGGTAGGATATTCCCGCTCTCGATCAACGAGTTGAATATCCACCTGGGGGTGATTGAAACCACAGAAGTCTACGATGAGGAGTACAAGCAGGCAGAAACCATAGCCACACCGGAGTGGAGGAGTCGGATTGACCATTACTGGTCACTGCTGTCTACCGGAAGCAAGTATGTCAAAAACATCAGCAAATCGAACGAGATCAGGGACCCCGCCCTGCAGATCTGCCACAGGTGGCTGGCCTACAACATCTACGGCCGGCTGGAAGGTTCCAATGTGGTCACCCAATAGGAAGTCTTCCTGTTATGGTGCATGATGGAGATGAAAAAGGTAAACTTCGGGCTCACCGTGGCGCTTCAATTTCAGTATGGGGTAACCCATACCAACAAGTACATCTCGCTCTGCCCACTGGTGACCATCTTGGCAGAAAAGCTCATTAAGTTCGACACCAAGAGCTCAGATGATGCAGCCCTGGCCGAAAGTCGCTTTCTGGACTTGGGCAGGTTCGTGCATTGGAGGGTGGTCGAGGCAGACGAAGGCGGGAGATACCGTTTGGTGTATCCTGAGAGAGCAGCAGCAGCTAGACCAGAACCGAGGAGACCACTAGAGCCAGAGGGACCCCGCCTTGTCAGCAGCGAGAGCGTAATGTTGTTGGCGGAGATGAAGGAAGTGAAAGACGAGCTGCTGATGCTGAGTGCGGAGATCACAACCCTGAGGGAGGCTATGGAAGCTGGCTTCAAAGCAATCATGGACCGGCTGAATGCGGAGGCAAGGTCCTCCGACCAAAACGACTAAGTTTTTTCCCCCCTGAACTCGTAGATTAGGTTTTATTTTTATCTTTTGCTTTTCTTGTTTTAGTGTCTGTTTAATCTATTTTTGAGTCGAGTCTACTTGCATTGTTTGATGAATGAAAGATTGTGCATGCTGATTTCTGTTTTGGTATGATTGGTGGATTAAGTATGAAATGCATGATGGTAGTTGTGAGGATACTGAGAGTACCCCACCGGTGAGATCAGGGCCAAATTGAAAAAATACATGTTTATGAAGAGAATTTGCTGTGACTAGGAAATCCAGACTTTGTTTGAGGACTCATTTTGCTAGTTCATGACTTGTGTGATTTGGGCACGATTCTTTGATTTAGGGCCCCAGATTTTTCTTTGATATGCAATGTGAAAAAAAATAATCCCTTGTATGCCAACTTGAGCCGAATTCATTCTTTCTTGAGCTTTGTTAATGCTATATCTAGGAGAAAGAATTTATGAAGTAAATAAAATGGTGAACAAGGAATTACAGGAAAGAAAGAAAATCTGGGCACAAAAAAATTGTATAAAAATTATTGCCCACAAAAGAATCCAAGGAAAGATGAGCCCCATTGAAAATGGGGGAATAAAGGGTTAGTTGTAGCTATACTGAACGTGTATATTGAGTAAAGGTGATACTGAGATTAGCCACTGAACCATATATACCTCACCTTAGCTCCGTATGCCCCATTACAACCCAACGAAGACCCTTTGATGAGTCATACTAGTGTGCTTAACTTGTAGTCTTCAATCAAACTCTTAGAGGAACTAGCACAACAAATTATGAGTGTAAACACTTAGCCCGGTGCTTGAGCGAGAAGAGAGACTACCATCACACTTTATGCATGTTCATTACTCTGGTTTGTGGTCTGTTTGAACTGAATAATGCATGTTGGTATGATCTGACCCTGAAATCTATGCAAGTTTCGTGTCTCTTAGTTTTATTTATCTTCTTTCTACCTTTTCGTCCGTGTCTTCTGTGAATCCACTTACATACTTGAGGGCAAGTATGCTTTAAGTGTGTAGGTGTGATGCGTCTTCGACTTTTGGGCCATTTGGCCCTATTTTTTCTCTTTATTTGTGTCAGTATAGGTCTGTCCAGGGGAAAAACAAGGTTGTGGAGGAAGGAAGGTCAGTGGAGCAGAAATGGAGGAAATGCGGTCAGAATGGGCATTACCGAGCCCAGATTGCTAAGTCATGTTTACCAGCATGGAGCTTCGGCCAACAAGTACCTCTCCAATTCAACTTGGGGCATGGGAACCTGGAGCAACCACCTGGTATGAGCCACACCGATAAGAGCAGTCCGCCTGATCGTTACCAGGAGAAGCAGACAGCCAGAGCCATAAAAGGAAAGGTCAATTTCGGAGATCTCGAAGAAACAAGTGGAAGAAAGAAGAAGAAATTGGAAGGATCGAAGGAATGGGAAAGGTTGACTAAGCTTGCAGCTGGACGCCATCTTCAATCAGGATCAATCAAAGATCGAGCTAATTAAGGAAAGAAGATCCCGGCGAAGATTTGAAACCGGCGCAGCTAGGGTTAGGCCTCTACCATCCGGCAGTATAAAAGACTAACGATGTGCAGCGTGCACAACTTCTTGACACCTGGAAACTCTTGTTTTACTTTAGTTATCATTTTAAGTTCGCCGTGTGTGGCATTCGAAACATTTTACATTTCCGTGCTTTTCCCTATTCAGTGTGTGTTTTCACTTTTGAACAAGTTCGAAGGCTTGAAGCCTAGGTACTATTTATCTATTTCAGTATTTCTTTTCGTTCTATCATGTGTTCAATACATTTTACATTTATGAATTCTGTTATGTGTGAGTAATTCTTTAGGTGAGGTTTTAGGGGTGGAAGTAATTGTTGTTAACATGTAAACATTCGTGAGGCACTTGTTCTTTCGGTTGAATCTCGTGGTTCCGGAAGGATCTGTTCGAAACCATGGGCAGTAGGGGCCTGACGGGTGATCTCCGTTCGGTAAAACGCTATCCATGACAAGCAAAGGCCAGGGCGTACCAAGGTACAACAATCGGTAAGCCCAAGACCGAGTAGCTGAGCAGCGTCAACAAAAGGCGTTGTAGATCCAGAAGGTGGGGAAAGGGTTGATGGGATACACTGCCCTTCCTCAGTCTTGGGCTTCTCTAGAGGCTATCCATCAACTGTGACGAGGCATAAAGCCATGGTTATCAAACGAGGAAAGCAATCTCGACGCCGTAGCATGTCTATGACTGGTCGGCTGACAAAGCCGGAAATAGTTGAGTCCAGGAGGCATGTGTCACTAAAAGCGTGGAGTTGGGGACCTCGGGAGAGAAGGTTGGTGAGGGCCATACTTGGTGAGTAACGGGTATGGCTACTATCTACGGAGAAGTGAAGCACTGCCTTGTGACCGGGGATTTTGTGATCTTCGGACCAAGTGACCACAATGAGATCAACCATCCTATATGTGAAGTATAAACCCTTGAAACGCCCCAATGTCTTTGGGCCATGCCTTTGGTTTGTATGGATCATAGACGGATCATCAGTGTGCCTATGACCGAACGAATGTTAACAACAGTTATGACCTAACAGAATAACCTCACCCCTTTGTTATTATTGATCTTGTTTATTTCTTGTGCAGCGTAAACAGATTGAGAATTGTGACACCTCAGTTTGTCGTAGGAGAACAAAGTGGTTCCTCACTCCCTGTGGGATTCGACCCTACGCTTACCGCTAAGACTAAAGTTCTTGTTGTGAGAAGTAGGAGCGTGTACTGTCTGTACTGGGCATACACAGGTATTTTGTCCACACCGCACGACGGGTGTGTGTCAATAAGCAGGGTCGATCCCACAGAGAGCAGATTAATCATCAATTCCCTAAATCTATAAAAAACGGTGATGCCACCACGCCTTAATTTTAAGAGGAATTAATTAAACTAAGAATGCAAAATTAAATCAAATAAAATACGCTTGAAGTAAATCAATAAAAAGGTAATTCGGCTCAAATAAATCCACTCTAATTCAACTCTGATCCTCGACGCAATAATTAATCAATCCCTATCAACCAACCAGTTATAGGATACCGTGATACGCACTGACATACCCCAATTTCTACTTACTATGTCGATAAACAGCTAGATACGCTAGTCTTGTCTATTTCCCTTATTTTTTTTTTGATCGGTCAAAGTCATGTTAGATGTTAGTAGTTAGTTCCCCATCCACTCCAAGAACCACCTTATCTCTCCATTCACCAAACTCCACCTTATATCTCCAATCACCAATTCGTTCCCAAGAGGGATCGAACCCGGGTCACTTCACTTAAGTGAGGACCCGGTGGCCAGTGGGCTAAGCCCCCTGGTTATTTCCCTTATTAAAATATAACCTAGCTGGATACGCCAGTCTTAGATTTAATATTCTAACAGCATTAAGAGGAAGAAACCCAATTTAGACCAATTATCCTAGATACGCTAGTAATAATTAATCCACCAATTTATTCCTACTACAAAACATGGTAGTTTTGTCACTAATCAGCCCTATTCCAACAATTACGGATTGGAGGTGCTAATTGACTATAATCCAATTGAACCTAAGTTGATCAGACTTAAATAAAATCAGAATTATCATTGAACCTAGGAATTAATCGGAATCAATAGGAATCAATTTTAAACCAATTAGGTCTCACAGATCATTAAATCAGAGTTTCATTATTCTCGCCGAATTAAAAGTTTAGCTACTCATGCTTAAGTTAAGAACAAGCAAAGACATAAAAGTAAACATAGACCAAAAGAATAAATTAAAACGCAAAGAAAATAAAATAACCAATCTGGAATGAAAAGCGTCTGCACTAAAAACTGAAGCAAAAGTATGAATGTAATCGAAGTAAACTAATAAATCAAAAGCTAAAGTTGCGGCTGCCAAGGGAAAGATGATCTCCAGCAAAAAAAACGAAAATTAGAGCAAAAAATTGTATATCTGAAAGAAAAACTAGGCCCTATTTATAGACTTCGAATCCCTATGGATCACCATGGAAGTTGCCATGCAAAGAAGAATTCTAAAGGCAATAGAATCGTGCAAAATAAGGCAACTTCCAGCTGGATGCGCGCTTCTGGAAAACACTCCTACTCTCACCAACTTCGCAGCTCTCGCCAGAGGAATGGATGATTTCCCTGACCTCGCCAGAGAAATGGTTTGCCAGCGGAATGATGATCTCTCTGGCATTCGCCAGAGGAACGGTGAATTCTCTGCTATCGCCAGAGGAACGGCGATTTCTCTGGCTTCTCTGACTATTGAGCGCTGGATTTTACTTCTCTGATGCTGGCGCTTCTCGGCAGAGGAATAGGTGATTCCTCTGCTCCGGCTTCTCGATTCCTCTGACTAGCGACTTCTCTGACTAGCGACTTCTCTGACTGGTGATTCCTCTGGCGCTTCGATTCCTCTGGCGCTTCGATTCCTCTGATTTGTCTACTCCTCTGGCGATTGGTTCCGCTGCTCTGGCTGGTGATTTTGCTGCTCTGGAGATTGGTTTCTCTGACGCGGGTCTTCGGCTGACTTCTCTGGTCTGGCTACAGAGTTATGCTAAAAACACCCTCTTTAGCCCCGAAATCTCCAAAATTATATTCTTCCATCTAAAAACCTAATTCTCCTGCGAAGCATCAGACAAGCCATAAAACGCACCAATTTCTAGAAGATCCTCTTAAAATAAAGCTTATATAAACCCCAAAAATTAGCACAATTAAGCATAAATTAGTAGTTAAGTGAAGGAATATTAAACTGAATTAACGTTCCGCTTTGCCCGATGATCGTTTCTTGGATTATTATCAATTTATCATACAACGATTAATCCTAATATGCTCCTATGAATTTAACAGCTGCACGTTGGAGTTCAGAAATACCTGAAGAATTCAGAAGAATTCGTCAATCTGTCGCTGAACAGGTCAGCCAACTTCAACGCTCCGTTTGACCCCTCAAACGACCTCCAATCGTATGTTGTACAGAAATACGACTTCTTCGTCTTCGAAAGAGCTTTCCGTGGCCGCCTGATTCGTCTGAATCGGAGTTCTGTGGAGGAAGTTATGGCCGTTTTACGGAGACTGCCAGAACTTGGTTTCCTGCGAAAATCTGACTCCAGCTCTGATCTTCTCGACTGTATCCCGCTCAATTCCCAACGTTGGATGGACAACAAGCTATGGAAATTCCCAAGACAGAATGACCACTCACGATTTCCTGCGCCCTGCTCTGCTCTCAAAACCCTAATTTTTATCAGTGTGTTTTCCTGAGAGCTGACAGCTGTATTTAATAATACAGAAAAGAGGAGGAGGCGCCACTTTACATGTGAGGGCCGAAAATTCTGTCTTCTTGGGCTAGGAGACATTGGGCCAGCCCAGGGACCAGATACAAGGAATAAAGATGGGCCTCAAATAAATTAATTTATCCATGGTCAGCCCAGACCATAATTAATTTAGGGTTAAGGTACAGATACCCCCCTAAACATGACCCCCCTAGAACGTATACCCCCCCATTCTCCAACTTGGTACAGATTGCCCCCCAAAGTCGAAGAAAAATATACAGATAGGTCCAGCCGTTAAACGGACGTCTAACGCCGTCCAATTTTTTTTTTATTAAATGTGGGGCCCACAGTTCAGCTTTTCATTTGCTCTCTCCACCAGCCGCCGGCCACCGACTCCGCCTCCGCCTCCGCCGCGGCCGCCTCCACTTCACTCGCCAACAGCTCCGCCGCAAAACCATCCCGCTCCGACAACTCGGATCTCGAGCTCCTCCGCCATCGATCCGGCGACGACGACGATCTGGATCTGAGAGAGAGAGAGAGAGAGAGAGAGAGAGAGAGTGAGAGAGAGTGAAGATCCGATCTGGAACGCCGCCTCGTGGGACTCGATCACGAAGTGGCGCTTCGCCTTGGCCTACTGCGACGGCACCAGCGGCTCGATCCGCAGCGCCTCGTACACCACCGATCGGATCTCCCCGGCCAGGTCGGAGTGGAGCCTGGAGCCGACGCGGCCGACCCACTTGAGCATATTGGGGCTGACGCCGTAGAAGGATCGGGCTAGGAAGTTAAAGGCGGCGAGAAACGTCGCGGTGGTGGAGTTCTGGAGCGACGCCGCCGTGGATCGGTGGCGGATGAGCTCGAATTCGTCGTCATCGCCGGATCGATGGCGGAGGAGCTCGAGATCCGATTTGCCAGAGCGGGATGGTTTCACCGGAAAATTGAAGAAGAAGAAGATGAATAGTGATGACCAAAAAAAAATAAAAAAAATAGAAAAATGAAGAAACGGAGTTAAACCGCCGTTAACGGCTGGACCTATCTGTATATTTTTCTTCGACTTTGGGGGGCAATCTGTACCAAGTTGGAGAATGGGGGGGTATACGTTCTAGGGGGGTCATGTTTAGGGGGGTATTTGTACCTTAACCCATTAATTTATAAATATCAGTTCATTCCACTAGAGAACCGATACTGACTTACCCCTTTATTGCCGGTGATGAGTCGGGGCTTGTATTTAGACTTATTAAATCTCCGTATTTAAAATATCCGACATCCATTAATTAATTAGAGCTCTGACAGCTTAAATTAATTAATCTCTTAATAATTCCTTAAGCAGTACCACTCAAACTTTATTATTACGCCTGAACTTAATCAACCTGCAGGGTTTAGCATAATAAACCTTATTGAGCTCCTTAAGGGGATGTCATTATCCTATACCGGATACGGGTACTAATAGAGATAATCAAATATCATATATTAACCGCTATCACCCAAGATACAGAGTACTCGAGTTAGTATATAACTTTCACCCATAGTAAGTCAAAGTGATATACGAGTTAACATATATATCTGAATACTTATTAGTATTAAGATTTATAAGTCACCGAGATCTTGATTCTTCACTTAAGTCAGATAGAAGAATACATCTCAAACTGTGGTCCTATCAATACGTAATGACGTACCAGTATAGACAAGTAGCCAAGACAAACTACTTCCATCTATACTGCAGCCTAAACTAATAACTTGTCCTAGAGTTATTTCGGCTGTGATCATATTATATCTCTTAAGGTTATTCCAATTATATGGTCTTCTGTGATCTACAACACACCATATAATCTACTTATATAGAGATAAAGAACATACATATGCAATCATGAACACAATCAGATAGGAGATTAGATAGTGAACTTAGGAAATATTGTATACAAGCATAAAACGTTCTTGCTTTCAGTATACAAATCCAACATTAAGCTCATGGGGTTTCAATTGACGAGACGCGTATGCTATCACTTTCTGATTTTGCATCAACACGCAACCCAATCCTAGTTTCGAGGCATCAGTGTACACCACGAATTTTTCATTCTCTTTTGGGATTTCATTCTCTTTAAAACTTCGTTCACAAGCTTCAGACCAAACATACTTAGTCCCTTTTCTCAAAAGCTGAGTCATTGGCCTAGCCAATTTTGAGAATCCTTCGATGAATCTTCTGTAGTAACCTGCTAAACCGAGGAAACTTATAATTTCATTGACATTTGATGGTGCCTTCCATTCTTTGACTGTTTCAACCTTGGCGGGGTCCACTTTGATTCCTTCAGGCGACACGATGTGACCGAGGAACATCACTTTCTTCAACCAAAACTCGCACTTGCTAAATTTGGCAAACAGTCTCTCATTACGCAGGGTTTCGAGTATGATGCGCAAGTGTTCCTCGTGTTGCTCTTCAGTCTTAGAGTATATGAGGATGTCGTCAATGAACACTAAGACAAAACTATCGAGATAAGCCTTTGCGATAAGCCATCTTTCAATGACCATTTGCGATAAGCCTTTTGTGAAAACTAAGACAAAACTAAGTGGGTGGCATCAATCTGGCATCAATCGCATTACCATCTTTCAATGACCATTTGCGATAAGCCTTTTGTGAAAAGATCAGTAGGTTTCTCCAATATGTGAGAGTTTATTCTTTGAGCACATAACCTCGATTTACGAATAATCGTATAACTTGGTACTTACTCTCCATATGTTTGACCCCTTGTGGTTCTAGGATTACTTAGAGTTTGCAACTGCACTTGAGGTACCACGAAGGTGATGCTCTCACGCAAACTAGGAATCACTCTTAGACCCTGGAGGTAGTGGTCAAACCAAAAGGTTTTACCTCCCAAGGAAAACACATAGCTCGAGGTAATTATTCTTTGTTCCGGTCAGCCTGGGAATCCGAAATCATATAATCCAAAAAGGAACTAAACTGTCTAACTAGTAACTATCCTTATTCTCTAGTCATGGACTTGAGAATATAATTTACCACAGTTCAGTGTCCTTAATTAGGACTATACTGATATCTTACAATCATGCTAACTGCATAGCAAATATAAGATCTCGTACATAGCAATCCATACATGAAGCTATCTACTGCGGAAACGTAGAATACTGCCTTCATTTCCTCAACCTTAATAGGCATCTTAAGACATAGTCTTTAGATAAAGGAACGCCATATCTAAAAGTTAGCAATCCTTTCTTGGCGGTATTCATACTACAACGAGTATTCTCAGTATCAATGTAAGACACTCGAGATAAGCCCAACATCATTTTCTAGTGATCCCTTATTACTTTGATCACAAAGATGTATACTGTACCTCCTTAGTCTTTCATATGAGACTGTTCGGATAACCATTACTTTATGTCTTAACAATAGCTCCATATTGTCGCCAATTAGGAGGATATTGTTTACATAAAATGCAAGATAAACCACATCACCGATGACACGAGAGCGATTGACACGAGATGTTTCTCTCCCTCCCTCACGTAACCTCGATGGTTTAAGTGAGCTGCTATGGGTAAAATGATCCGAATGTTCTGAGCATGGTACTTGCGAAAATATCATCATAACCTATACCCTTACACTGGGCATAACCTTTCGCCACCAGTCTAGCTTCGGAAGCTACGACCTTGCTCATTCGGGCCTGTCATTATCTTGCATACTCACTTACAACCTAAGGCATGACTGCCTCCTGGTAGCAAGATTTTCTAGTATACACCCATATTCTTAATGGATTGCTCCATTGAGGTGTGCCAAGAATCTACATTCTCGTCTTCCACTAATTCCAAGTAGATATCTGGGTCGATTCTCTTATATTCACTACCAGGGACTGAATCCAAAGATTCTCCCAAGAACATAAATCGATCGGGTTGTCCCACAACCCTCCCACTACAATGGATCTGTGGTGGCACATGTGTGTCAACAGTGCGTGCAGTGTCTTGTGGTACAAAACTCTTGCATACTTGGCTTGGGTGATGGAATCGCCTGTCTAATGTCTTCAATTTCTTGAAACACACTATCTGACTTGGATTAGTAATTATTCCCATAGTCCACTTCTAAGAATCGTGTGTCATTGCTAATAACCACATTCTGATTCTTTAGAACTAATTGCAAAGATGCATAACTCATCATCGGACATATTTTTCCAAGAGTGACCTATTTCTTCTCTCCACCACACCATTTTATATAGGGATTACATGGTGTAGTAAACTGGGTTGGAATCCCAAACACTGACAATGAATCAGAAAAGATCATTCCTAACACATTATTGGCCCTTTATCCCCTTTGTCATGAATGACCTGGTTTCCATCTTTTCCTCTATACAGGATTCGCAGGTTCGAAATAGTACAACCTGGATTGAATCCAATGTACTTATTTAGACACGAGCCTTTGGATCCTATTAAGATAGATGTGACCTATTTCTAGGGTATCAATATATGTGTAAGATCCTCATGAGAGATTAGCCTTAACTTTTCTCTTTCTTTTGTTCGATGATGTAAATGCAATATAAAGGTATTTTGTAGACAAGTTATAGTATGAAGAGAGATGTTCAAAAAAACCAGAATAGACAACTTTGTCATTTCTTATGATAGAAACACCACTATCAAAAATGACATAAGATCCATCTATTCAAAATTTTGGAACATGATAAGGAACTCTCAAAAAACTAAAACATGTCTTCAGGACTTAAAGACAGGTCTTCAATTGCAACAACTGCGACTCTAGTCACGTTGCCTATGAAGACTATCATCTCATCACTTCTCAGCTTCCTTGTCAGCTTATAAAAAGCCATGCAAGATATAACAATCAGTTTCTCTCGTTATCCACTACTCATAACTGAGTAGAAAACGAGCTGACATGTCTCAGTTACTATAGCAAGTGAAGTACCTTAACCCTTTGCCTTGAGTATTGAAAGAAGAAATCTCCAATACCCAATCTTATCACACCACTACTCCCACTATTTCCCTTGTCTTTCTTGCCCCTTGGACCCTTCTTCTTCCCGTCATTCGACGAAGAAGATGGCTCTCCTTTGGCAATAACAAGTGCTTGCACATCTCTTTTCCACAACTTCCTTAGCCGTAACTAGAGCATTCAACAACTCAAAAGAAGTATTATCTTTCTTGCTCATAACAACATTGAGGCGGAAGTTCTTAATTAAAAGACTTGGGAAGAAAGTTCAGGATAATATCGACTTTTGCCTCACAGTCGATACTCCCACTGAGCAAGTCAAGTCCATCAAAAAATTTGCATGACATGCTCGTGCACTGAGTTGTGCTCACTCATAAAAATAACAAGATTACTCTCATCAAATTTAAATGAGCAGCTCAGTCCAACTCTCCGAACACTTTCTTGAGATTCAGCATGATGCTAATAGCATCGTCCATGCCCTGATGTTGGAGCTACAAGGTTTGTGACATTATACTCATAATATAGCATATAGCCACATTATTCGCCTTATGTCACCTTTTATGTAATTCATTTTTCTCATCAGTTGACTCATTATTCGGACCAATAGAACGTGGAGTAGTAAGCAACACAAAAATTGTGTTAGTTTGTGATAAAGATAAAAATCCAAAAACTGCGTTTCCATTTTATATATGTGGACCGGTTAAAAGACTTTGTGCAAGAATAAAGAAACAGGAGACATAGACATATCTGAAAGTAACGAACATAAAGCACATAATTCGTAACAATAATATTGTAACCTCTTGATAAAACAATATTAATGAAACCTCCAACCGCTCAAGGAATCCCATGTGCAAGCCACGCTGTGTGGACGTTTACACACGAACTCCTCAACCAGACTATTCACCTAGTCATTTAATTTCCATCCATGTCAACTTAACCTTTTGACAAAGGAAATTAATAGTTGGCACCTTAACTAGACCATATCATCATCAAGAAGGGACTCCTCGGGGAGTTGTACATTGTACTTGATATGATATCTAAGCAATGACCACAATTTAACCTTGAAAATTAAATTCTCGAAATTAGCATACTCACGAGGACCATACCGCTTTCAATTTAATTTTCTTGGTTATCTTATTTAATTCCATTCTCCAAAGTACTTGTGAAAAATTACACAAGTAAGCCACGCTGTGTGGACGTTTACTGCATAACTCCCACTACTTCAATGGATTTAAATATTTTTATTAGAAACCTCATCTGACAAACTTATGAAAGAACAAATATGAAGTAAGCCACGCTGTGTGGACGTTTACTCACATCGCCAATCATATTGTCTAGAGACCGCATGTGGAGGTCTACATAATTTTAAGAATAAAAATTATTAAGTAATAACCACAATCTAACTTTGAAATTAAATTCTCGAATCTTGACATACTCACTAGGACCATGTCGCATTCAATTTAATTTCTTAGTTATCTTATTTAAAATCCATCATCTAAAGTACTTATGAAAATCATACCGCATAACTTCCACTACTTAAATGGATTTAAATATTTTTAATAGAAGTCTCAACTTAACAAACTTGTGAAATCAAATATGAAGTAAGCCACGCTGTGTGGACGTTTACTTATATTCTCAATCACTTTGTCTTGAGACGTTTGTGGAAATCCAAATAATTTTTAATCATCTATAAAATTATTAATACAACTTAGTCTTTTTCTTTCAAAAGGTTTGTTCATGCTCAACACATAATCCTAAACATGCTCATCTAGAACGCAACATGTAAAACATGCTTGCAGAATTCTGAAACATGCTTAAGAAAACGATAAACCTACTATCATGCTCGTCTAAGCGCAATTAATAAACAAATATTAACAAACAAAGACGAGCAAAAGCAAGTAAAGAGCATAAGGGATTAACAACCACGACATGCAAAGAACATAATTAAAACAATAAAGTTCTTCGTGACCCATTCGTGGAACCCCATATTTCTAATCTATTACAAAGAACAGAAAAGAAAAAGCTCAAAAACGTAAACTCGGCCCGAAACGCTTCAAACAGGCCCGTCTTTGAAAACTAGGGTTTGGGCCCCCCAGGGTTTGACAAAACGTAGCTGCCACCTCCCACAGCAGCCGCCCCGGCGCTCGGCAGCAGCAGCCCGGCGCGCTGCCCGGCGCGCAGCCCCGGCGTGCAGCAGCAGCAGCCCGGCGCACTTGCCCGGCGTGTAGCAGCAGCCTCCCGGCGTGCAGCAGCAGCAGCCCGGCGCACTGCCCGGCGTGCAGCAGCAGCCTCCCGGCGCACTGCCCCGGCGGTAGCAGCAGCAGCCCAGCGCACTGCCCGGCGTGCAGCCAGCAGCCTCCCGGGTGCAGCAGCAGCAGCCCGGTGCACTGCCGGCGTGCAGCAGCAGCCTCCCGGCGTGCAGCAGCAGCAGCCCGGCGCACTGCCCGGCGTGCTGCAGCAGCCTCCCGGCGTGCAGCGGCAGCCCGGCGTACAGCCCGCCCTGCCCTCCGACTCTCCAACCTCCGTCCATTCGATGTTGATTCGTCGTCGTCTTCGTCTCGATTTTCAATTTTTACAGATTACAACGGAAAAACAAAAAACAAATTGAAAACCTAATCTAACCACGG
The DNA here is from genome assembly GCF_028751815.1 of Salvia miltiorrhiza. Classification (NCBI taxonomy): domain Eukaryota; kingdom Viridiplantae; phylum Streptophyta; class Magnoliopsida; order Lamiales; family Lamiaceae; genus Salvia; species Salvia miltiorrhiza. The sequence continues at coordinate 30,676,389 of NC_080390.1, forward strand.
ATTTTCTCGTGGTGAAAAACGATTACAACGTCAAAACGACGTATTCCACGAATCAACAAACCACGAAGAACAGCAGCAGTAAACAACGCACATTATTAATCGTACATAAATTAATAATAGAGCCAAGAAATTAATCCCGGGCTCTGATACCAATTGAAGGAATATTAAACTGAATTAACGTTTCGCTTTGCCCGATGATCGTTTCTTGGATTATTATCAATTTATCATACAACGATTAATCCTAACATGCTCCTATGAATTTAACAGCTGCACGTTGGAGTTCAGAAATACCTGAAGAATTCAGAAGAATTCGTCAATCTGTCGCTGAACAGGTCAGCCAACTTCAACGCTCCGTTTGACCCCTCAAACGACCTCCAATCGTATTTTGTACAGAAATACGACGTCTTCGTCTTCGAAAGAGCGTTCCGTGGCCGCCTGATTCGTCTGAATCGGAGTTCTGTGGAGGAAGTTATGGCCGTTTTACGGAGACTGCCAGAACTTGGTTTCCTGCGAAAATCTGACTCCAGCTCTGATCTTCTCGACTGTATCCCGCTCAATTCCCAACGTTGGATGGACAACGAGCTATGGAAATTCCCAAGACAGAATGACCACTCACGATTTCCTGCGCCCTGCTCTGCTCTCAAAACCCTAATTTTTATCAGTGTGTTTTCCTGAGAGCTGACAGCTGTATTTAATAATACAGAAAAGAGGAGGAGGCGCCACTTTACATGTGAGGGCCGAAAATTCTGTCTTCTTGGGCTAGGAGACATTGGGCCAGCCCAGGGACCAGATACAAGGAATAAAGATGGGCCTCAAATAAATTAATTTATCCATGGTCAGCCCAGACCATAATTAATTTATAAATATCAGTTCATTCCACTAGAGAACCGATACTGACTTACCCCTTTATTGCCGGTGATGAGTCGGGGCTTGTATTTAGACTTATTAAATCTCCGTATTTAAAATATCCGACATCCATTAATTAATTAGAGCTCTGACAACTTAAATTAATTAATCTCTTAATAATTCCTTAAGCAGTACCACTCAAACTTTATTATTACGCCTGAACTTAATCAACCTGCAGGGTTTAGCGTAATAAACCTTATTGAGCTCCTTAAGGGGATGTCATTATCCTATACCGGATACGGGTACTAATACAGATAATCAAATATCATATATTAACCGCTATCACCCAAGATACAGAGTACTCGAGTTAGTATATAACTTTCACCCATAGTAAGTCAAAGTGATATACGAGTTAACATATATATCTGAATACTTATTAGTATTAAGATTTATAAGTCACCGAGATCTTGATTCTTCACTTAAGTCAGATAGAAGAATACATCTCAAACTGTGGTCCTATCAATACGTAATGACGTACCAGTATAGACAAGTAGCCAAGACAAACTACTTCCATCTATACTGCAGCCTAAACCAATAACTTGTCCTAGAGTTATTTCGGCTGTGATCATATTATATCTCTTAAGGTTATTCCAATTATATGGTCTTCTGTGATCTACAACACACCATATAATCTACTTATATAGAGATAAAGAACATACATATGCAATCATGAACACAATCAGATAGGAGATTAGATAGTGAACTTAGGAAACATTGTATACAAGCATAAAACGTTCTTGCTTTCAGTATACAAATCCAACATTAAGCTCATGGGGTTTCAATTGACGAGACGCGTATGCTATCACTTTCTAATTTTGCATCAACACGCAACCCAATCCTAGTTTCGAGGCATCAGTGTACACCACGAATTTTTCATTCTCTTTTGGGATTTCTAACACTGGTGCAGTAGTCAGCCTAGTCTTGAGTTCTTTAAAACTTCGTTCACAAGCTTCAGACCAAACATACTTAGTCCCTTTTCTCAAAAGCTGAGTCATTGGCCTAGCCAATTTTGAGAATCCTTCGATGAATCTTCTGTAGTAACCTGCTAAACCGAGGAAACTTCTAATTTCATTGACATTTGATGGTGCCTTCCATTCTTTGACTGTGTCAACCTTGGCGGGGTCCACTTTGATTCCTTCAGGCGACACGATGTGACCGAGGAACATCACTTTCTTCAACCAAAACTCGCACTTGCTAAATTTGGCAAACAGTCTCTCATTACGCAGGGTTTCGAGTACGATGCGCAAGTGTTCCTCGTGTTGCTCTTCAGTCTTAGAGTATATGAGGATGTCGTCAATGAACACTAAGACAAAACTATCGAGATAAGCCTTTGCGATAAGCCATCTTTCAATGACCATTTGCGATAAGCCTTTTGTGAAAACTAAGACAAAACTAAGTGGGTGGCATCAATCTGGCATCAATCGCATTACCATCTTTCAATGACCATTTGCGATAAGCCTTTTGTGAAAAGATCAGTAGGTTTCTCCAATATGTGAGAGTTTATTCTTTGAGCACATAACCTCGATTTACGAATAATCGTATAACTTGGTACTTACTCTCCATATGTTTGACCCCTTGTGGTTCTAACCTCTAAAGTTGTCTCAGCCAATTATGGAGTCAGTTCTAATCTCTTACAAGCAGCATGTGAAATGAAAGAGTGGGATGCTCCAGTATCAAACAAAGCTATTATCGGTACGTCAAAGACATTAATCATACCTGCCAAGTTTCCTTGGTTTCCCGCTGCTTGATTTTGGTTAAGGGCATATGCCCTAGCATTTTGGGGCGGCCCCCAATGTCGTCCACGACCCTAGTTCTGTGGCTGTTGCGGTGCTCCCCCTCTCTTCCTTGGACATGCCGGAGCACAGTGCCCAGTTTCTCCGGAGGTAAAGCAGACGTTCATTCCTCTCAGGCATTCTCCCAGATGAAGTTTCTGACACTTCGGGCAAGGTGTTTTAATAATTGCCTGATGTTGTTGGTTCTGAGGCTGATTCTAATTTTGGTTTACAGCCCATGGTTTGTTCCCAAATCCATTTCCATTTCCAGGGTTTCCACCCATTCTCTCGTTCCACTTTCTTTTTCCTTTACCACCATCTTGAGGTGGTACAAATCCAGACTGTCCCGGAGCTTTTCCTTTCTCTCTTGGTAGCAATGACTCAATGGTGAGAGCCCTGCTCAATGTTTGTGCGTAAGTGAGATCTCCCTGACTTGCTAGGGAGATTGATATCTCGTGGGGCAGTCCGTTCCTGAATTTCTCTGCGCGCTTTTCATCAGTGTCCACTAACATTGGTGCATATCGTGACAACTGGTTAAAAGCCCTGTCATACTCAGTCAGTGTCCCAGCCCTCTGCTTCAAATTCCAGAACTCGTTCTGTTTCTTCTGTCTATAGCATCCCGGTATGTACTTCTCATACAACTCATTCTTAAAATCTTCCCAAGTGAAATTTTCCCACTGTTCTTCAGTCATTGTGCGCCTCACCGACTCCCACCAGAAGTCAGCTTCGTCTACCAGTTGGTAAGTCGTGCAAGTCACTTTCTCCCCGTCTTCGCAACGGATGTAGTCGAAGATTTGCTCTACTGCTCTGACCCATTTCTCGGCGTCCGCGGGATCGCCTAGACCATCAAACGTTGGAGGTTTTTCCTTACGAAACTTTTCCTCAGCAGTACGCTCTGGTGCTACTTGAGGGATAGGTTGTTCAGGGATGAATCCCCTACCGCGTCCGCGACCACGTCCTCGTCCCCTGCCGCGTCCTCTCGGCGCATCTTCCATTCTGATTTAACGGACGAAATCAACACAAAGTGAGATTCATTCCGCATGCATGCATACATGTATACATACATAGATATATATACTCAAGGTATATTGCTTCTATAGTGTAACCCTGTGAAAGGCTAATTTTATGTGGAACTGATCTTAACTTAGTGGAGTACTTAAGTGAATTCTTAATCTCATCTCATTGCTTCTACGTTATAACATATCTATGTTTAACGTCTCTATCTTACCAGTCCTTACTTAAATCGATCAAGCGGAGCTATCACGACTAACATTCCCAAGGTATTCTTTGGTGGTACTCAAACAGTTTGTAAGAGGACCCAACATTCTGATCGTATAGGCAGTGAACCTAAAACGATAACATAAACTTTCTCATTCGTTCATTCATTTGTTTGTTTCTTTTGAAACCTTTAAAACACGTGGACAATAAATGTCCCATTCATGAAACTATCGTTAAGGGTTCGGGTAGTCCCTAACACGATATTAACTTAGTTATATGAGTCGAAGACTCAAAATAACAATATGAAAGCGATTGGCAATTCATAACTTATAGCATATGGAAAGCGGTAAGCAATTCACATAGCATCATTCATTGATAGCGCACACTTCTTGAAAACTCTCAAAATATTTACTCCCTCCGTCCCGCTAAAGTTGGCAACATTCGTTTCGGCACGGAGATTAAGAAATTGAGTGTTATATGTTTTAATAAAGTGTGGCCTACAATTGTTGACCAAATTAGTGAGTAATTGTTGACTTAATTAAAGTAATTTTGATATTTTTAGAAAGTGGCCTACAATTGTTGACCAAATTAGTGAGTAATTGTTGACTTAATTAAAGTAAACTTTTGTCATTTTTAGAAAGTGGCCAACTTTAGTGGGACACCCAAAATAGAAATGTTGCCAACTTTAATGGGACGGAGGGAGTAATAACTTTGAAACTTTTAAAACGTACCTTACTTGCGGCAGTGTGACGGCGAGCTGAGGTTCAACAACTTTCTTAGAAGTCTAGAGGTACTAATCTAGACTCAATCATTAGAAGCTTTTGGTTATCAGAGACATGAAAGAAAACTTATGCTCTGATACCACTCTGTCACACCCCAATTCTTGAAACAATAACTATAATTGGGGTACGACTAATCATCTAAATGAACAAGGGAAAAACCTTGTAAAATACAAATAATGGGATGATAAATCGGGCTTCGCCCCTTTGGATGAAGAAAGAGAGATATCAAAACGATACTAATCCATCGACAAACATTTCAACTTCAGGATCACAAGTTTAGTTTCATGCTTCGGATAACCAACATTCATTAATCAAAATACTTAAGAGACAAGAGTCTAAGCTTTTCAAGATATCATTTAGAGTTATAACATAATGTCTTAAGTCAAGGAAACGAAAGACAAAAAAAGGCTAGTACTACAGCAGAAGTCAAAACACGGAGTTGAACCCTAGCCTCAGCTAGCAACATTTGAAAGTATTTTTGGGCTAAGTACTAATGTACTTAGTGGGCTGCAACTTTAAAACATTTCATAACCTGAAGAACAGTTTATCCAATCGTACTTGACATGACTTAGAAGGTTTTAAAGTGAAAGAACTTCTAAGCATGTTAAAACATTTCATATATATATATATATATACTTAGTTTTGCGCGCAGATGTCACACTCAATTCTGTTACTCGCTATGATCCCGGACCTTTTAGCCACCGACGGATCCATTTCGCCCATTACTTGAACTGAGGGCGTAACCCAGACAAGTTTACTTTTGACCTCGAGATGCTACCCAGACAGGCCCTTACATTACATGCTTCGGAACACATCCAGCAAGCACCCTTATAACGCCTCTTAGTTAGTGCCCGAATGGAGATCAACCCACCGAGTCAGCTAACAGTGTACACAATTCTCAAATAACGTGTTAGGTTATAAGAGAACCTCAATTGATTCGTTGTGGCGAGCCTTAAACAGAGCAGAGTGCACAAAAAATATTTTATTGGATAAACAGTTTATTTTTCACGAACATTTAAGCTCAATAGCTAAATCATACATTTGGAAAAATAAGCCCACCTGTATAGGCAAAGCCCGTCGTTAACGTTATCTCTGAATCAGAATAGCAGTGCTAATCCTCCTGGCGTTCAAAGCCTACAAGAAATCTATTCTCAATAGGTCTCCTTGAATCTAATCTTAAGTCGTGGTGAAGTGCTTAACATTCTATGATTCACTTAGTCGGGTTTTCAAAATTTAATGAATAAATAATTGAAAACATGTCTCTTGAGTTAAGAACACCAACAATGTTCTTACTCATCTTTCTTTAGTCATTGGAATTTATAAATAAAACCAATTAAATCATAAATACTTTTATTGCAAAATAAAAATGCAATTTCATGTTTTTAAAATAAAACTGACCCAACTGACTCGGCCCAAACACAAACCAAGTTTAAGACTCAACCTTTCTTCCTTTTTAAAAAAAATAAACAGGCTTGTAAAATTATATACGAGCAGAGTGTATGCATGTGAATAAAGTTTGCATCTTTTCAATTTCTTGCAAAAACTTATACTGGTATGGTGGTTTACTGGAATGACGCTATTGATATGCTTGAATTTACAGTTGAGTAAATGAGATAAGGGCTCAAGAGGGAACCTTAAGAGGTTTCGGTTGAGATTCGTTCTTGTTGTTGCTTGAATGAGGAGTTGATTGTTTAACTTCTTAAAGAAGGGATAATGAATGTGCCGAGAAGGGTGGAGTAATCTCAGCAATGGTGTTGGGTGATGACAGTCGAGAAAGGAGAGAGAGAGAAGAGAGAGAAAAGAGACGTCTGTTATGAGGGATGAAAGAGAAAGATGTTGTTTTATTTAACCCCATTTACTTAGCCATCAAGTATTGGATAAATAACACATGCTTAATTATCCACTTGCATAAAATATCTTATCCGTTAACTATGTTTATCCACTTGCTTTGACTTATAAAATTGGAACGATACAGAGAAGATTAGCATGGCCCCTGTGCAAGGATGACACGCATAAATCGAGAAATAGGTCAGAGCAGTAGAGCGAATCTTCGACTACATCCGTTGCGAAGACGGGGAGAAAGTGACTTGCGCGACTTACCAACTGGTAGATGAAGCTGACTTCTGGTGGGAGTCGGTGAGGCGCACAATGGCTGAAGAACAGTGGGAAAATTTCACTTGAGAAGATTTTAAGAATGAGTTGTATGAGAAGTAAATACCGGGATGCTATAGACAGAAGAAACAAAACGAGTTCTGGAATTTGAAGCAGAGGGCTGGGACAGTGACTGAGTATGACAGGGCTTTTAACCAGTTGTCACGATATGCACCAATGTTAGTGGACACTGATGAAAAGCGCGCAGAGAAATTCAGGAACGGACTGTGCCACGAGATATCAATCTCCCTAGCAAGTCAGGGAGGTCTCACTTACGCACAAACATTGAGCAGGGCTCTCACCATTGAGTCATTACCAAGGGAGAAAGGAAAAGCTCCGGGACAGTCTGGATTTGTACCACCTCAAGATGGTGGTAAAGGAAAAAGAAAGTGGGACGAGAGAATGGGTGGAAACCCTGGAAATGGAAATGGATTTGGGAAGAAAACATGGGCTGTAAACCAAAATCAGAATCAGCCTCAGAACCAACAACATCAGGCAATTATTATAACACCTTGCCCGAAGTGTCAGAAACTCCATCTGGGAGAATGCCTGAGAGGAATGAACGTCTGCTTTACCTGCGGAGAAACTGGGCACTATGCTCCGGCATGTCCAAGGAAGAGAGGGGGAGCACCGCAACAGCCACAGAACCAGGGTCGTGGACGACATTGGGGGCCGCCCCAAAATGCTAGGGCATATGCCCTTAACCAAAATCAAGCAGCGGGAAACCAAGGAAACTTGGCAGGTATGATTAATGTCTTTGACGTACCGATAATAGCTTTGTTTGATACTGGAGCATCCCACTCTTTCATTTCACATGCTGCTTGTAAGAGATTAGAACTGACTCCATAATTGGCTGAGACAACTTTAGAGGTTAGCACCCCTGGTGGTGGAAGATTGGCTGCTAAGGACGTTATCTCAAACTTAGAGCTGAACATAGGTGCTGAAATGTTTAAGGCAAAATTGTATGTCATCGCTATAATAGATTTTGACGTGATCCTAGGGATGGACTGGCTTACTCAAGTCGGTGCCACGATACTGTGTAACGAGAGAAAGATCTCTTTCCAATCCGCTGGAAAGGAGAAAGCAAGTTTTCATGGCATAAGAATGGGAGAAAGAGTACTAGTGATTTCAGCAATGAAGGCCACGAAGATGATAAGGAAGGGAAAATGTCAGGCTTTCCTAGTCAGTTTCACAGGAGAACATGAAGTAGAGAAAACGATCGAAGAAGTTCGCGTGGTTCGAGAGTTCAAAGATGTATTTCCTGAATAATTGCCCAGTTTGCCACCAGACCGACAATTAGAATTCACGATTGATCTGGAACCTGGAGCAGCACCTGTGTCCAAGGCACCATACAGAATGGCCCCGCCGGAGTTACAAGAATTGAAAGTGCAACTACAAGAATTGTTGGACCTAGGTTTCATACGACCTAGCGTATCACCGTGGGGAGCACCAGTCCTATTCGTCAAAAAGAAAGATGGCTCACTAAGGATGTGTATCGATTATAGGGAATTGAGCAAGCTCACGATAAAGAATAGATATCCTCTTCCGAGGATAGACGACCTGTTCGATCAGTTGAGAGGAGCCAGTGTGTTTTACAAAATTGACCTAAGATCTGGTTACCACCAACTAAGAATGAAAAGAGAAGACATCCCAAAGACAGCGTTTCGAACGCGTTATGGACATTACGAGTTCACCGTGATGCCTTTTGGTTTAACGAATGCCCCAGCAGTCTTCATGGACCTGATGAACAGAGTTTTCCATCAGTATCTCGATAGTTTTATCTTAGTGTTCATTGACGACATCCTCATATACTCTAAGACTGAAGAGCAACACGAGGAACACTTGCGCATCGTACTCGAAACCCTGCGTAAT